>NC_051156.1:188952257-189097257 GCF_013339745.2 Dermacentor silvarum | reverse complement strand
TGATGTTTTAAAACTTTCGAAGGTCGCACCTAATTCGAGATCTTTATAATCGAACTTTCAAAGATAAATCGAGGCGATACGGAAACCGAGCGTGCCAGGACCGCAGAATTGGCGGCCCCGCTATCATATCAGACGGAAACACCCCGTGACAAGTGCGAGGAAGTTTGAAACCGGACTTCTCGGCCAGTGGCGGCAGCTACAGATACGGGAAGAAAAGTCAGTCTGTCAAGAACTTTATTGAGGTCCTGAGGAGTTTTAAGCCGTTGGAGATTCCACGCGGGGAGCTCCTCTGGCCGAAATCGTAGGTGACGCCCAAGTCGGACGCTCGCACGTGGTGACGCTCCGCCAGTTCTTGGGCCCTTTGGACGGCCTTGAGTTGGAGTTTGAGGTCCGGACTTTTGAGGGCTTCTTTCCATTCGGGCTCACTGAAGGGAGGGCCCTTCGGTAACGCGGTGCATAGCGATAGCATGTGCGAGAGTGAGCAATAAAGTTCTGGGCAGTCCATTTCCAGAATGACACCAGATTGGACATATGCGCCATCAAACTCACCGTAAAAATGCACTGTTGTTCCACTTGCTTTTTTACCAATCTGGCTGTTTTATACATTGAAGCGCAAAAGTAACTGGAATGCTAATGTATTACATCCCACACTTTGGGAAATAATATATCGAAACTGGTGTCATTCTGGAAATTCATTTAAGTGGATCGTAGAGAACTCACCGGCTACAAATTTTAAATTGAAGTATGTGTCGTAAAGTAATTAACTAAAAAGTTAATTAGTATTTTTTTCTTGATTAGTTGAATATGTGTTTTAATTTCTCGTGCCACTAATGTCCGCCCCTTCAGATAACCCAGCTCAAAGATACCTGCCTGTGTGGAGAACGCTGTTTAAATGATGGATACGGGACCTCGAAGAGATGAGACGCAATGCTGACACATTTCTCTCGCACTTACCGTTAGATCTTCACAGAATTTTCGTTCTCGTTAATGCACAAGATTCGGTACGTTCAGCTTACGCTACCTGCCACAGGCGATTTTTAAAAATTCCGTAAATCTTAATTTTGAACACCCGGTATAATGGTGTTGTAAGGCAGGTGACCAGGATTTACTCTACCAACATAGAAAGGTCATGCTACGACACTAGTGAAAATGAAACTATTAGAAGTAGCAAGTTCAGTTTGTTGCATTTGTGTGTGATTTACGCTCTTCTCTACTTCCTTTCCTTTTTGCTCGCATATATTTTCCTTCCCCAGCACACGGTAACAAACCCGATCCCCATTCTCGGTTCACTTTCATGTCTCTCCTTCCCCTTATCTTTATCTCTATGCTTGACATTTTGTACACCACAGAGAACGCACCCACGTTTACACGGACGGTTCTGTCTCCTCCAAAAGTTCAGCCGGAGCAGTGGTAATTCCCGTGAAATCTGTCACCATCCAATTCAACACGTCTCACATTACATCATCGACGGCTGCAGAACTCGCAGCTATCCGTGCTGCTCTGGAATTTATTGGTCCCAAATCACCACAGTCATGGTCCATCTTTTGTGACTGGAAGGCAGCTCTCCAGTGCCTGCTGTCCCCTTTCACCCACGGACCTAACGCACCATTAGTCGCAGACATCCGACTACTTCATCATCACGCAACCGACAAGGGGCACAACACAATCTACCAGTGGATACCGGGTCACTGCGGAATTTCGGGAAATCACAGTGCGGATGACGCTGCCCGATCGGCCCACGATGGTGCTCCTATTGTATCGATACCACTGTCGAGAACAGACGCAGCCACAAAACTTCGTTCCCTCGCACGCGAGCTTACGCAGACTCTGTGGAACACCAGTGACTTCAGCAACGCACGCCTCCACAGACTGGATCCATGTCTGCAACTCCGTCTTCCACCAGGGTTACCACGAGCGGAAGCAACACTTCTGTGCCGCCTGTGGCTCGGCGTGGCGTTCACGAACGCCTATTCCTTCCGCATTGGAATGGCCGACAGCCCTGCTTGCAACAACTGTGGCTGCGAGGAGACAATCAAGCACCTCCTCTGTGACTGTCCCCGCTACAATGTGGCAAGAAAAGCGCTCACTACTGCGCATGAAAAACTGGACAATCGCCCCTTCATAGAGGAAAAAGTTTTAGGACACTGGTCTAGACGGGCTTCGGCACTCAAGTCCTTAAGGGCTCTGCTGAAGTTCTTAAGGGGTTGTGAATTGTGCGACCGGCTTTGAACGTTGTAGCGCGTAGGGTCGCGTTATTGCGCGATTTTTATTTTATTTTATTTTTGTTATTTATCTTTCGTAATTTTTTTTTGTTTCTTCTATCACCTTTCATTCCCTTTACCCCTTTCCCCAGTACAGGGTAGCAAGCCGGTATTTTTCACTGGCTAACCTCCTTGTCTTTCTTTCCCTTTCTTTCTCTCTCTCTTGACATTTTGTACAATTACTTTACGCGTAAGAGATAAAAAAAAACATTTAAATCTCTTTGTGGGAATTCGCGCGTTAGGCTGGCGTCGACCTCCGGATGTGAAGTGAATGCTATTCTTTTCTTCTTCCTACCTTCCTTTACCCACCCATCCCCTCTCGCATTGAGGCGATTATGGCATGTGTCTGAATAAATAGATTCAACCAATGAAATAAAACTCAACCTCAACGACAAATCAAGAAAATTTATAGCCGGTTAATTGCTTGCCGCTGTTCCAATATGACGAGAAAAATGCTGCACGAGAGATTGACCACGCGAAACTTTATCGCATCTCTAAGCGGGCACCGAGATCAGACCGCGCTGTATGCCTTGCGCAAAACCGTTCTCTCTGGCGAGCAGCGAGCACCCTTTTCTTTCATCCTTGTGCGGCTGTAGCGTCGTGCTGGAAGTGCGTCACTCTGACGTCAGAGGTGGTGCGATATCCTGCCGGTTCCGAAAGAAACAGTATGCCATGGAGGAAGGAAACCCCAGGAGAGGCCCTGGCCAGCACGAGCGTATTGGAGAAGGTGTGGCGGAAGTCACGTGCTGTTTTTCGCAAAGGAGCACTGGGACGGGTACCCCAAATGTCAACGTTGCCATGGCAACCGCGCTCCTGAAGCTTTCGCTGCTGGTCTCGGTCGCTGAAAAGTGAGATACGATTTTTCCGCCGGTGTCTTTCCCGCAGCACCTTTTGTTCGCGAGAAAAGCTGACTTCGGAGTGTGGTGTGTAAGCTTGAAAGTTGTGTTTTGGGTCTGTGAGTGTGAGTGTCGGCCAGCAACAGATACACTCAAGCAATCACGGCGCGAGTCTTCGTTGTCTTCTTCAACGTGCCACAGAAAAACACAGGAGCGCGTCTGCTTCACTAAAACTGCTACAGAAGTTTTGTAGGCTTTGTTTTGACGCGCGTCAGGAGCACACACTTCCGGCGGCTCGTAACAATGCAAGTTCAAAGTTCGCGCCCATCTGCTCCGGCGAGTTGCAGAACCCCTGATTGGAGGCGCAAAGAGAGGTGGCACACCAACATGGCTGCACTTCCGGCTTCAAAAAAGTGACGTCAGGGCCTCTCCTGTTTTGTTTCCTTCCTCCATGCAGTATGCAGAGAGAGCCCAAACTCGGCATCCCCCTCGCCTATCGCCCCCTATCCCCTTCCTCCCTTTTCTTACCTTCACGTTTGTCTCCGTCCTTCCGTGAGGAACGGCTGGGATTGAGGGGGAAGGAGGGGTCGATTGTGCGAAGGGGGGGGGGGGGGGGCAGTGGTGTGCCACTCGGGCGTGAGTCTGACCGCGTGTCGGCCCCGAACCAACGCCTTCGCCGCCGGGGCCCCGAGTCGCTTTCTTACCCGAGGATTTCGCTTTCTTTCGTCTCTTATCCGGGGAGCATGCCCCAGTTCCCCGCTTTCAGACGGGCGGTCGCTCTCCTTTGGCGAATCTTAGAATGCAAGTTTGCTGCTTCTGCGGTTTGTCTTTTCTCACTCCGTTGCTTTGGCGTCGTTGCGTGTGTGTTTGTACGGGTGCGTGGTTTGTGTTCGTCATAGATAGATAGATAGATAGATAGATAGATAGATAGATAGATAGATAGATAGATAGATAGATAGATAGATAGATAGATAGATAGATAACCAGCGCGTCATCAGTTCCCTCCGTTTCTCCTGTAGCTTCACCAAATTTAGCTTCGGATTATTTTTCACCACCTGGGGCTCTAACATGTGCTCCAAGGCGAGCGTACTTGCAGTGCTCGACGAATGCGGCCTCCGAGGCCGGAAATACCAGCCGTGACCTTGTATTAGGTGTTGTGTGTGTGTGTGTGTGTGTGTGTGTGTGCGCGCGTGCGTGCGTGTGCGTGTGCGCGTGTGTGTGTGTGCGCGCGTCATCTACTCGACGCAGCCATGCACCACCAAATCCGTTTGTAGTGCTTGTGGAGCAGTGAACGGGCCAATGTTTTCTGCCCTAGCCCGGCCCGGGCCCGTTTTTACGTTGGACTGCCCACCTGAGCCCGACCAAAAGATTTATGGCGAGACCCGGGCCCGGACCGAGCCCGGAAATAATACACGTTACCCGCCCGGCCCGGCCCGTCACCCCTTTACCTTACGCCCGAGCCTGGCCTGAGCCCGGCCCGAGCCCGGCTCGAAACCGGCCCGAACCCTGCCCGAGACCGAAAGAGATCACCGAGCGGCGTAAAAAAAAATAAAATAAAGAAGAGAAAGAAAGGAATTTATTCTTAAGGCTTAAATACATGTCATATGCAATTATGAACACCATTTGAGCGGTCCGAACGCAAATACGAGCACGCGAAGTAGTACGAATGACCCTGCCGAGCAATATCGCCAGCAGTTTCCAACGGTGCGACCTTGATGCGGCCCAATTCACTTCGATCGCAGCGCCGCCACAGTATTTTTCCACGTCGGGCGCCTCACAGCAAAGCATGCGCCGCCCCAGCCGCTCGTCCCACTCAACCGTATTCTAGTACACTATAGCCGAAGCGCAGCCTCCACCGGTCGGGAGCGCAGCCCATGGATGGAGTAAATGGAGAAAGAAAGCTTCTCGTTCCTCCATGGTGCGGCATAATGCGCCGCTGCTAGGCGACCGGTTGAGAACATGCGTGCAATCATGGATGGACGCAGTGCCATATTATAGCCGCGTGACGAATTATTTTATCTTACCAGTCGTCGTTTTACCAATTCGCCTTTGAAGAATCAGCAAGTCGCGAACGCGCTTGCACCGCGCTGAAAGCATTAAATACATTGATTTAGGTAAGGAATACAATGTCATCCTTTGGTTTGAGGCGACTTCGGTCTTTCTGGACTTTTACATTCACTTTAAACAGCGCAAAATACGACGAAAGAAGAAAAGGGAAGTACGCAGGAGTAGCACTGCTAGCTTCCAGCTGCGCCGGGGCTACAGGTTTTTCAGAGTCGAGACGCGCGAGGATAACTCACTGCACGTTACATGCACACCACCAGAAAGTCCGATGCCGGCCCGGGCCCGGGTAAAAAAGCACATGCCGTGCCCGAGCCCGGCCCAAGCCCGTGAAAAAACTGCCCTACCCGGCCCGGCGCGGCCCACGGGCCTTTCGGGGAAGCCCGAGCCTGTGCAGTGCTCCAAGTGCGTGCCTCCTGTAAAGCGTGCACCACCTTAGGCTCATGAGCATGCACCAAAGCCAGTTAAGTTGTTGGTGTAGTCTGCGTGCGCGCGCGCGCACGCAGACTACAACTGGCTGTGTGTGTGTGCGTGTGTGTGTGTGTGTGTGTGTGTGTGCATCATCTCCTCGACGCAGCCATGCACCACCAAATCCGTTTGTAGTGCTTGCCTCCTGTAAAGCGTGCACCACCTTTGGCTCATGAGCATGCACCAAAGCCAGTAGGGTTGTTGTTGTTGAGTTGTAGCGTGTGTGTGTGTGTGTGCTGTGTGTGTGTGTGTGAGCGCGCGTGTGCGTGTGCGCGCGTGCGTGCGTGTCATCGCCTCGATGTAGCCATGCACCACCAAATCTGTTTGTAATGCTTGCCTGCTGTAAAGCGTGCACTACCTTTGGCTCATGAGCATGCACCAAAGCCAGTTAAGTTGTCGTTGTGTGTCTTCCTTCCTAAATTACGCGTAGGAGCAGCTCTTTTACGGAGACCTCATGCGTGGCGTGATCCTGCGCTACTGAGCCATGTGAGGCTCAGTGCGGGTAGCATGTTGGCGAGTCTGACCATTGTGTAAATCCGGCAAGGAGAGAATTACTTTACTGTTTGTCAGAACTCCTCAATTCCACATCCCAATCAGAGAGTGCTGAACCGGCTGTCCTGAAACACACTTTACGAGGTTGTGTTGTGCGCTGTAGCATGCGACACAAAACCACATCAGGAGTATTATATTTCATTAACTTTGTATGAACCTTATAGAATTCCAGTTGCCCGAAATTCACCAAGAGCCCCCCCCCCCCCCCCCCTGCTAATTCAATTGAATTCATGCGTGCGCTTGGATAACAGCGTTCTTCAAAGCTGGCTTCTCTGCAATGCTGACTCCTTATGGGGAGAAGCATGTTTCACAATTTATTTTTTGCTTTGCATGCATGCACATTGAAAATGGTCGCGCGTGTGCGTTTGTGTGTGCGCGTGTGCATCACCGCTATATGCCTGAAACAATCTGGCGTACGTGACTTCGCTGTGCGAAGGCTTAAGGCTATCAGCAAACGTGACTGCGAGAATTTAATGACGCAATGTTGCACAATTTGAATAACACGCTGCTCTCATAATTCCTCGCGATAGCGGCGACCTCTAAAAAAAAAACACTACGCGCTGCAGCTAAGACATTATGGATAGCGAGAGTTGAAGCGTTTAAGAAAAGCCCAGAAAGAAAATTTGAGCTGCTTGTATAGACATTTTCATAGGGCGAAGAGGAAAGGGCGAGCGGCGAGCATTTCCTCCTCTCTGGCTGTGCGATATGGCGTGGTGCTGCTACAAATGCGTTGCCTGCCGCGTGCTGCTGAACATTTTGGATATGTTGTAGCTCGTTCTTTGTTAAGCTTAAAAGAGACTGGGGTTTTGCGTGCCAAAGCCACGACTTGATTATAAGGCACTGCCGTAGTCGGTGACTCCGGACTAATTTTGATCACATCAGTTTCTTTAACGTGCACCCAATACACGTTGGGAATATTGTGAAATACAACCTTGAAATCCGCGCGCATGTGTTTAAAATACTGGACAGTCGTCCTCTACCAGACCAGAAAGTTCTCGGCCCCTTCTCCCCTGCTCGCCGTGCAGGAAACTGTATCTGCGTTGCTCAAGTTACTAAGGCTTTTCGGGCCTACGTAAAAATACTTTGAGGACGCTGTCCGCTACCACTGGATCGTGTACTCGGTTTCTTTCGTTTATTCTTCCCTCTCTTTCTATCGCCTTACCTTTTCCCCCAGTGCAGGACATTCAACTAGATGTACCTCTTGAGAACCTCCCTGGCTTTCCTTACATTCTGTCTTTCTATGCAATCTGTGACGTCACATTAATGAGCCGGTGCTGCAGCTATGGCGCGAAATTTGCGAGAATGAAGCTTGCACTTCGATTTTTCTTTCTTTTTTTCAATAGCAATCAGCCCTTTAATGCGATCGCATTACAGGCGGACATCACCCAATTTTAGGGGGCGCTCTACCATCAACCGCACGGGCTTGAATAACTCCTTACTCAAATGCCGACTAACTGGGCTGTAGAACCCGTCTATCAAAATATGCGCAGTCTATACTCGTTCTTTCAGTATTCCGGGTTTTGCGGGTTCAGTAGAGCTTGTCTTTAATCCTTACAGAGCTATGCGTCACCTTCTCTTTTATTGCGATAGCAAAAATATGAACACTTCAGGCGGATTTCTGCCGTCGCCATCGCCATGAGCTTCCTTCTAAAGTCCAAGGGCGATAAGATCGGCGCCGCGTGGTGTATGCTGTATGCGCGAGTGAAAGCGTGCGAGGGTGAGCGGGCGATCGCGGCTAAATCTCGCGCCCGCAAGGGTAGGGAGCGGAAAGGAAGCCCGCCGTCTTCCAGTCGCGCGCAACGCTCCGGAGGGATGGTAGGGAGGAGGGGGGAGCGTTCTACGCTGCGCGCGCTCGCTTGGGTCGTTGTATCTTGAAAGCCATCTGCGGCGGGGACTGAGTCCGCCCTATGCTGTGTTTTCGCAGCTTAGTTCAAGTTGATGCGAGCGGAGCGGCGGCACGAAGGTCAATTCGCTCGCTGCTGCAACCACGCTTACTCACTCCAGCGTTTTGACAGCGAGTTCCCGCGGTCATCGAGTGAGATGCGTTCATGTTTGCTTCTGTGCGCGTGACAACATGCTTACTAATTTACTTACTATGCCTATGTTTACAAGTTTATACGGCCGATAGAGCTACTATCCTTACTTCGTATATCTATCCACTACTTTGCTATCGCAGTCGATGATTCGCATTTCGAGCGAAACTGCGACTTTTTTCGTTATACTTTATTTATAGCAGTTATGATAAGAACAATAGCATGCCAACAATCTTCAAACGTACTATTTTTAAGCAAAGAAACGTGGGCAAAAAAAAAAAAAGAAAGTAGAGGTTTAAAAATTGTTTTCCCCCCGAAGGCTTCATTTCCTGCTCCCACACTCTGTACTCGGTGTTGCCTTTGCATTCCACCAGCGATAATCAATTTTCGAAAATTTAACGACTGCGATCCTATCATCTTGTTCGTGATAATTTGTTTTCACCAGAGCTTCTGGTAATCTTGCTTCGAGTGGGCGGGGCAATAAAAACACCAAGAAACAAAAACAAATGAACACAAACTAAACTTCATTTCTGGTAATGATACACCGATGGCGGCAACGTTAGTAACCACTTCAATCCTTCTCTACCCCCTCCCTCCACCGCCGTAATATTTTTATTTCATTTTTCCCTTTAGCAGCTTTTGTTTATTGAACCGACAGCTGTTTCCGCCTTCTTGCCGGTGTTACTTATTTGTCAGGAACTGATCATCCCGCCTTATTCATTTATCATTTTTTTAGTTTCTTGTTTGCAAGTACCTTGATCTTGCTCTGCATAGCAAATTATGTTGCTAGCACGCCAATGTATGTTGATGAGGAAAAATCATACGACGAACCCCCACTCTCCAAAAAAACTTCAAATCTGCGGCCGTATGGGAGAAAGCGGACGATGTTGTCGTTCGGCTGCAAAGAATTCGATTCCTGCTCTGTTCGTCTTCTGGGGCGAAATTAAACTGAATAATTACTTACGGCTTGTGATGTGGTTCAGTATTAGCAGACGGGTCTCACTTTACCACAATCGGTCTAGCATTTCTTTGAAGTCTGCCGGCTAATGTTAATAAACAACAACAACAAGTCGACGTATTCAATCTTTATCAGTGAAATCTTGGGCAAAGAAGCTGATGAACACAGAAAACAAACAAGAAAGAGTCAACGGATGTACTCGACAGCGCAAAAAAAAAGTATACTTTGCTTTTAATTTTTTTCAGGTGTAATATACGCAATGTAACATCTCGTTTAGCCTTTTGTCAATGCGTCCAACTGCCAAAATCAGTTGTGTACAATCACAATATTCTAGTGACTGAAAGACTGCTGTGTACGGTATACATTATTGTACTTTTACCCTCGAAAATTGCAGTACCTACAATATAAAGCAGTATTTAATGGTCGTTATTCTTGCAGCCCTGCGTTATGGAGCTGCTGCACAAATGGTATTGCGAACTTATTACAATCTTTAACTGACCCGAAATTTCAAGCATCAAGTGCATTATAAGAGTACTCACCTTCCATGATTCTTGAGCTTTCCATTCATGCGCAACAGTCTTCACTGTTTCTCTAATGTTAATGGATATGGATTTGAATTCGGTATATAGACTTCATGCCCATTCACACACAGTTTCTACTTGACCACTCATTTTGAATGTCATGTTAAACACGTCAGAGCGGATAACCGTTGCGCAAACCGTATGCGCCATTAAACAAAAGTATGCGCGACATTCAATTGAATCTCAACAGACATTCTATCGAGAGCGACTTCAAGTCAACCGAAACACAGCAGTATCTTTATAGTACCTTTTGTAATGAATGGGGCTGGCAGTGTGGCTGATTTACTGTTTTGATGAGACAAGAAAAGGTACGCGCCTTCGTCGTAATGCACTTCCTTTGGGGAACAAAAAGAAAGAGTTCGAGTTTCCTCCGATGCTCGAAGCTCGTTGTAGGTAGATTCAACGTCCATTGTCACTAAAGAAGTGAAATCAATAATACAGCAACAGCAGCAGCGGAACTCCAACGCACGCGTGTTCATCGATCACGATCCCGCCCGGAACGCGCATTTGCGTCCCATTTTAGTCCACTAAGCGAATCGCGCATTTAAGCCAAGTCCACCGCTCTCTCTCTCTCTCTGTGTTTTCTGCCGATCAGCCGTGCTCGGAGCCTGGCGTCGCTGGTACCTCGCGCGCGAGGCATCGATCAACGTCTTTCGCACCGCTCCTGAAGAACCTCAGCGAGGCCGGCAATTAAAGCGCGCAACGAGAGAGAGAAAGAGAGGTAGATAAAAGACAAAGGAAAACGGAAAAGGGGCACGAAGAAGGACTACAAGAATCCAGCCACGGCGGCTGTGCTAAGGCATTGCTCGCGCACACACACGCACGCACAACAGACAGACAGAAGCTAGGAGGCACAAGGGATGATCGCCGCCGCATTTAGACGTGGGCGAAAGCCCAGGGCGTCCGCCGCGAGAGCGCGGTGGCGGCGGCGGCGGCGGTGGCGGCGTCCCGCCGACCCTTGACATTTCGGGAGCGTTCCCTCACCCCCACGCCGGCTCCGTGCACCTCTCCCGCCACTCCTCGACTTCCTCTCGGGCTTTCTCACTTCTCTCTCTCTCCAGCTTCATCCTTCACTTTGACTCGCAGCCCTGCCTTTCCCTCCTGCCCAAGCCTCCTCTCCATGTTCCCTACACCGTCCCTGTCCATGTGCCTTACTTCCATTCGACCAATTTCTACTTGTTGCTGTCAGTCTGCCGTCCTCGCTTCCCTCCCCCTTCCCCCCTCCCCGTTTTTCTCCCCTGTCAGCGTTCCTAAGCGCGCTAAAATATACTTCTCTTCAAACACTCTCCCACCGTGGATATCTTTTTTTTTCTTCAAATACTTGTCCTTCACCCTAGAGACCCCCATCGTTTCAGGCGTGCCCGTCTCATCTTCGAGCATTCTTTCCTTTATACCTTTCGGAATGTTCGCTCCCTGACCCTCTCTGGGGATTTCTCTCTCTGGCCTCCTTTTTCGGTTTCTGTTCCCCTCCTTGTCGATTAAGAATGTGTACCTCTCGGCCCCGGGGGAGGAGGGGGAAAGGGAGGTTCTCTTACCCATCTTCTCTTAGAGTCTCGACCGCCTTGTTGATTCATGACACTTTCCCTAAACTCGCTTTCCCGTTTTCCCCTTTCCATCCCTGTCCTTTCTACCTGTGGCCGTGCACCTATACTTGTGACATCCCACACGCTCCTTCTTTAGGGTCTTCTTTCCCATCTCCTGGCTTCTCTGTTGTTCACGTTGTGCTGTGACACCGACTCGCATGCCGTCATCTCCGCCCCCCCCCCCCCCCCGCTTACTCCTGCCCTCCCCTCTTTTTTTCTGTTGTCATCCGATGCTATTGCTGCCAGACCATGACATCCCTATTCTGCGCTTGGCGACCGATTCCCTTCGTCCCTTCGAAATATCCACGCGTGCTATTTCTCGCGCCGTTCCGACAGCCACTGCTTCGTCTGTCAATCCAAGTTATTTCGGTCCTACGTTCTGTCCTCGGAGCGTCGTCGCTACCATTTTCGGCGGGTTTGTTGAATATGAGCGATTTGTAAAGTAGTACAAATCCGTTTAAAGCCAGAAGTAAGTATGCGACCAGGCCAGGTGGTATTGAGCCATGATGCTTGACAGCGCGAACTTAGTCAAAGAACGGCGAAAGGCGGTCTCCGTTTGTCGCCCCTTTCACCGTCCTGTGTTTAAGTTCGCCCTGCCAAACATCGCAAAGCCAGCAGGATGAAATTTAGGCAAATTCATGTGCTGTCCATCATTCTCATGCTTGGAGCATTCATAAACACCAGCGTTTTTAGTTACCTCTCCTAATTTTCTCTAGTAACTCGTCCTAATAGCAAGTTTTCAGCTGCCAACCCATCAAATTTTTGATGGTTTGGTGAATCTGGCGTCGGTAGGCCTAACCAGACGCGTCGGCATAGAAACGACATGTTTGAGGTTAACGAATTGTCTTGCATTGGTGAGGTTTGACACCATAAACCATATTGCGTGACTCTCGCTTAATTTTCTGCACGTTTGTGTTCTTTTATCTGAAACAAAATGGCTTCAAGTAAAGCAAAACATAACGTCATGAAAATTGCTTGTGTTGAACGTTATACGTGTAGAGGGCTTGTACGCCATTCTGAAACTGCAAAGCTACATTTGGCCACGAAGGTTTACGGAACACGGGTTCAATGAAAAATGTGACTTTCTGCTCTGTTAAAGGACCTGACGCTTCTGACTAAATGAAACACTGTGTATGTCGCAAAGGCCCCTACGCAGTGAGAACTTCAAAATTCGTCATTATATCCGCAGGCATCGCGCGAATTCAGCTGTTTCTCAAGTTCCGCGCGCCGTACCGTAAGCTTTTGCAGCCAACTGTGCATGCTGCGCGACGCTGGAATCGTGCGACATTCCAAAAACGCGGGTAGCTTCACATCGACAGCTTCTCAACGAAGACAATCTCAGCTTTTCTCAGAGACACTGGGCTCGACTGAACAATTTTTAATTAATTGTTACTGTGTTTTTTATAGTTCATTGGGCTTGCCGCAAGGCTCACACGTAAAAATCACTGCTCAAGCACTCCATACAGATGGTTAACCAGCGAAGCTGAAACGCGCGGCCTCCGTGTTTATCACTGGGTTAAACCCAACGGCTCAATAAAGTCTTTCTCAATTATTGGTTACGCCTTTGTGTTTCTTAACGAGGTTACACGCACGTTCGGCCGCGACGGACAAAACGACGTCGATGACGGTATGCCCGCAGTCCGCCGTTGTCGCATTGGCGCTTGCGATTCTTCGAAACTAAATTGCTTCAAAACTAAATCTGACCGTCACGTGATACAATGAATGGCTCATACGCCCGTTAAGCAATGACTCATAACCACGTGAACGCGGCCTCCCCATTATGACCACAGAAGAGAAGTCAAATTCTACGCTGGAATGATAAGCGGCAACAGAGCCAGCTGTGGAAGAAGACGACGACGACGAACGCGGGAGCAGTGGCACGAGCGCGCACGCGCGGTTTCTCCGAGGGAAGCCAACGAGCCAGTTGTGGAAGACTTTGACGCTCAAGCCTTTGCTGATGATGATAGTTTATGCATACAGGCGACGGACGAACGAATTGGCTAGCCATATAGAGCTTCGCTGTAAAATGAATTTAGCAATGGGTGTCAAATAAACAGCGTGCGGCCCACTGTGACGCAGGTACTGCAGCAATGCAGTCGCGCACTTGTTGTCCAACGGGTAAAGTCATCCGGGACATTGCAAGTATGTATGCTTGAGCATGTTGTGTGCCTTTGTATATACTATACGAACGCGTCATTTCACACGTCACTTTCATCTTCTGCAGTGACATGCTAGGCGTGTGGCCAAGCAAGAATCTCCAGCATCCATTAAAGAGTCACTCTCACTCTCTCTCTCTCACTTGGAAATAGAAAAAAAAATCCTGCGGTTTGCGCATTGCGTCACACGTAACACGTGCCAGCATTGCGCCTCTGGCTCAAGCAACAGGTTGCGACACGATGGCCCTGCCGTCCTCGTTCTTCGGGCCGCCAGCGGAGTGCGTCAATGCAGCACGCTTTCAGCGGCTGTGGTGGTACGGTGGGTATAGGGATAATGGGAAAGTTTTTGGCTACAGAAAAGGCGAGACAGTTTTAAGCGGGTAAGTGATCTTCGGCGTAGCTAGGCTGTTGAGCCGCTTCGAAGAAGGGGACTTACTGCACTCCGTTTCACACTTACCAGGCGGCGCTGCGAAAAGTACGCAACTAAGGTCCCTGTATACGCAACTGGTGCCGGACACAGAAATCCCACTGCGCGCGTTTCCAAGTGCGGTATTTCTTTTTTTTAATCATTGACGCGTTGAACGATATTAACTACTTCGTGTAGGGCAGCTATGCAGTCCTTGAACTGTAAAGTTGCGTCGAACAGTGTATTAATTGCGTGCAATTTCGTGCTTTCGGTACGTGACCTAGTATGCTTTGGTCGCGAGCGCTGACAGTGCGCGCGCAGCACCTGGCCGCTGGTCGCCGAAGCGCGACACTCAGTTACGTACGGCTGTGAATTGATTCAGCTTTTCGACGCTCTCCACGTGTGATAATTGCGTCACATCTTGCGACACGACAGCACGAGACTTGACGTTACATCGAATTGCATGACACATTCTTTCTTTCACATTCTTTCATTCTGACATATCTTTCTTTCACATTCGACGAGCCACATTTTTGATCGCGACTGCCAGTGGTCAGAGAAGTCTCTCCGGTCCTTGTATTGTTGCCTGCTATGTATCAAATGGAGTATAAATTGCAGGCTACGGTAATGAGTCGCCATTGAATATTTGTAACCGCGTTTCAATGACGAGAGCATAGGGTTTACTCCAAAAAGTTATTAATTAAAAAGTTAGCACTGCCTCTATCGTTCATCTACCATGGGAATGATGATTATTACGTGGATTTGTCTAATCTTAGCGCTTGTGGCTCCAGCCAATTTTTTTTGTGCCACCATTTATTACGCTCCATCTTTCTAAATTTCCAAGCACTTATAGCTTTCTAAGCACAGCCAGACAATAAATATCTGTCCGCATGCATATTCATTTCGAATTTCTTGCATTCGTACCACAATATTTAGTTTAAAACTCATCAGTGTGCGAAGTGACATGGCCGTTTGAAGCCAAACCAAGGAAGAAAGTGAAGCGGGTCTATTGCTACAATGCGTTTGTGCATGAACACGATGACAATGCAGCACGAAAAAGACGAGGTAGAGAAGCGATTGCCGCGTTAGCTGGTGGTCGGCCATGCTGTTTTGACAGCCTTGCACATATTCTAGAATACTTTTCTAATACTTTGGACGTACATACGTGTGGTACCCAACGCACTATGTACTATACCCATGATTCCCATGCTGACGTTGAGCCACCATGAGAATCACGGGGCAGTACATAGTCGTAGTATTCATGGGTATCTGCAGAAACTCTACAAGTGTATGTATGGACCCCACAAGTGAGAGTGAAATACAAGTATATAACGTGTATAAATCTCTTAAGAAGAGCTTAACGTGTGATATTGACAACATTCAAATCAGGTCAGTAAAGTACGTTCTTGATATTATACAGCCACAGCTAATGCAAATTTATAATCTTGCTCTCTCGACAGGTGTTCTTCAGAAGAAAATGGTAATAGCAAAAGTTATTACGATATTCAAAGGTGGAGAAAAAAGAACTTATCAAATTAGAGACCGATCTCCATACTGCCCATGTTCTCCAAAGGTTTTGAAAAAATGAAATAATGTATGCTAGAGTAATTGGGTTTGCAAACAAGTACAATTTGATTAGTCCTACTTAATTTGCGATCGGATTCAGAAAAAAGAAGAGATCGGCGGAACTTGCCCTTGTCATACAAAAGGAGATCATTCTAAAAGCCTTCGCTGAAAAACGCCTGGTAGCTGGTATATACACACATTGACTTCTCGAAAGCATTTGACCATCTAAACCATTAAACTCTTACTAAAGAACTTAAATTATCTGAAATTAAAGGCACACCACTCGCGCTTATATCATCCTGCCGGCAGCGTAGAATGCAATGTGTTTGCATCCAGGGCAATTTATCTCCGTACAAAGCAGTTACCTCAGGTGTCTCGCAAGGATGGATACGTGAACCGCTCGTATTTAACTTCTGTGTAAATGACATTACACAAGTTAGCTACGGCGCAGAATACGTAACTTACGCAGAAGATACAACCATTTCTTTTTCGCAGTCATTGTTATGAAACTTTTCAAAGTATATTAATGAAGCTCTCCGCGATTTACACAAGTGGAGAGTAATGAACTGTCTTGAAATTAACATGGTCAAAACAAAAAGTTATTATCATCACACCTCGACGATCCCGTACAGCACCTCCTTTGATCATATCTTAGGGAAGTTCGCGTATAAAAAGTGTTGACTCTTGGCGTATTTTTTCAAAAGCTTGGGACGTTCATGTTAACCATGTTGCTACACAGATAGCAAAGGCTGTAGGAATTCACTCTCTCCGTTCTCTCTCTCCTTTTATCGCATATATCCCCTGTTCCCCAGTGCAGGGTAGCAAACCGGACGGGTGTCTTGTTAACCTCCCTGCCTTTCCTCACTTCCATTTCTCACTCTCTCTCTGGCGAAATTTAGATTCCACTTACCAGGCAGATGTTAAACTTCATATTTGTAACGCACTAGTTTTTTCTCATTTAAATTATTGCTATCTAGTTTAGGGCACAACCACATTAACGAACATGAACCAACCGCTTATATTACAAAAGAACGCATTTCGTCACATTACGTGCGCTGAAAAAACTGCGCACTAAACCCCTATTTATAAAATGAAATATCGTGTCTGCGCATAACATTTACCCACTATATCTAGCCAGAAAGTATAAATACGACTCAGACGGACTTCTAGCGTACATTTTTCAGAATTTACACTGCTCACAAGGTCTTATAAGTCACGCAGTGATGATATTTGAAAAATACTCTTTACACGCCTCATGTTAACAAAACAAATGCTTCGTCACACGCTTTCAAATATGTAAAATGAACTTTGTCAATACGGAATCAATTTAGAAACAACTGGGAACTATGCAGTTAAGGCACTTTTGTCGCGTAGGATTGATAAATGTTGTTTGCGCGAAAACTACACATTATGTAAAATTCTATTCCAGATTTTCGCATTTTTTGTTCTAGAAATTCTATAGAGGAATGATGAATTGTCATGAATACGTAACTGATTTATCATTATACAATGTGTACAAATACTTCGTAAATATTTCCACACTTTGACTTTATACCATGAAAACGGGGCCTCGAAGCTTCTAAAGTGAATAGATCTACTTTTTTTTCGAGCCATCGTCTTCCACAAAAGAACAAGCTCGTCGACGGAATAAAAATTTTTATTTGATATTGTTTTATTTGATCGCGAGTAGTCTTGCGTAGCCATACTTACCCATACCGTAAGCACAAGATTGTCTAAGTAACGTGACCAAGTCATGACGTCACGTGACACTGTCAACTTGACAATGTCACGTAACAGCGTCAGGTGACGTCGTCTCGTCCGTCTCGACGTCGTTTTGTCGTCCGGCAGTGTCACGTGGCAGTGTCACGTGACATGGACGAAGAAATAGTGTGGACGTCGATATAGTCAACACGCCCAGAATGCTTTCGCATTCAATGCACGCAAGGAGACTTAAGTGCCTCTCTAACATTTCTATCTTTTTCGTCGGTTCACCTCGCATCAAGCAGAGGCGCACGCGCGACCGCCGTTTCGTGGAGAACTGTGTCACCTGTCCCCGAAGTGGCCGTCAAGCCAACGAAACAGTTCCGGTTCGGTGCACAGCTATGAGGACGGAGGCCGCTACTTACGTCACGCATGACGTCAGCACTAAGCGAGCGATTATAGCGAAATCTTTGCTGCTGTGTCGGCCGTTCGTTCGACCATCATCTCTTTCATTTTCCTGCCCGTTCTTTTCTCTCTCTCTCTCACTTTCCTGCCTGCGGTAGCAGCGGAATCAGATGAAGCATAATCTTCCGGTCGACGCCTGGCTGGGACTCTTCCAGTCATTTTAAGCTTGTATTTTCTCTCCGGTCTTTCAATACTCACCTGCGTGTGTTATTTTCTGCTGATTAACGCGCAAAAATGTTTTCTTTGTTTCATGCCTTCCTTTTTGTTTGTTTGTACACATCTTAACTATATGAATTTAAAGGACAGGTTTGTGGCTTTGTTAGCACAGGCCACTCCTCATCAAGGGCGAAAAAGAAAAAAAAAAGAAGAAAAGGAAGAGTTGCAGTCTGGCCCGACAGACGACGAATTGACAGCCGATAGCAAACTGCACTTAAAAGCTTTACTACAAGAAATCAGGTTCGTTGTTATATCGGCCGTGTAAATTGCATAACATTCGCTGACTAATTAAATTAAAGAGCACAGCATGACGCCAATACAGGTAAACATGAAGAGATCTAACTCGATAACTGCGAACACTCGCTGTCACACACTGGCGGGATAAAGAACGCCAATAATGAATAGCAATCGCTTCGGGCTGCTTCTGGCTTCAGTGCGTCTCAAAAAGTTGAGATTACGTGACCTCCAGCGCCTGGCAAGACAGCGCACAAGAAGCCACCAGCCATATCGGCATGACAACGTTTGCACCCGCCGCGGAGATTGCCTCCAAAAAAAATTGGCTGTGGTTTAGCTTTGGTTAAACCTAGTCGAGCAGCGATAGCTACAGACCCCCGGCTGCGCTCATCAGAGGTCGGCGCTGTAGATTCATCGTTAGAGGCTAAGCGAGCCCGTCTAGCGGCATGCTTTCACGGCGTTTGGCCAACCGTTCGGCACGCTCCTCTTGAGTCTCTTCAGCGGGCTGTCTCCATTTCATTTCTACGGCGATCCCTGGCCTCCTTCAGGCTGGCCGACTTCTCACCATCCATACTGCGGCCTTAACTATGGCTGCGGCGACTCGAGCTCTCCCCTTCTATACTCCCGCTTATCACAGTTGTGGAGCACGGGGAGTGACGTCATTTAGAGGGCGCAGCGAGCGCCCAACGGCTTTACCAACGGCAGGAGCGGTGGCCGCGCGGCGACCGCGACGAGGCGAGTTGCCGGAGAATCGAGGCCCGTGGTGTGACGTCACACAGAGGGCGTGGCGAGCGCGCCATCTGTGGCGATTGCCAGGCAACGGCAGGCGCGCGCCTGTAGGAGCGGTGGCCGCGCGGCAACCGCGACGAGCCGAGTCGCCGGGGAACCGAGGCCCGTGGTGTGACGTCGTCACACAGAGGGCGCGGCGAGCGCCCAACGGCAGGAGCGGTGGCCGCGCGGCGACCGCGACGAGCCGAGTTGCTGGAGAATCGAGGGCCGTGGTGTGACGTCACAGTGCGGCCATGGATTAAAGTGCGGCGACGGCGAAGAGGCGAAAACCTGGCGTAATGTAGCTATCGCTACAACAGGACCCGCAGGCCGCGTATGCGCTCAGCCGCGACGACAGACATGGGCAGCCATGGCCAGACTAGAGGAGAAGACGCGCACGCACCTGCACCTTCCCCCCCCCCCCCCCCCCGGCCCCTAACGCATGCTTGAAGTTACCGCGCGCTAGTCGAAGCTGTCACTAATCGAAATTCACTAGTCGACGTTGTCGAATATTCGTTTCTCCTTATGTACGTCTAAAATAAAGCAACAGTTGTGGCACCCTGCATGGAGAAAGACAAATGCAAGTGGTGACTGTTACTAATGCCAGTTTATTTCATTACCCAGTTTTTTTTCATTCAATGAAAAAAAAAGAAAATAAAGCTCTTAAAATTTCGTCCGAGCTGGACGAATCTAACCCGTGTCATGTATACTCAGAAAATCTTGTCTGCATATATATTCACACACGCGCCAAGCGCGCTGTCCGTCCGTCTGCCGTTCGTTCGTTCGTTTGTTTGTTCGTTTGTTGGTTGGTTCGTTCGTTCGTCGGTGATCAGCATTGCCTGGTGGTATACAGGGTGATCATTTAAAAGTTTTATGGTATTTTTAGAAATCGCCTGTTACATACAACATATTTCCAGTCCTTCAGCTCGATTGTTCAGAGAGGCGGCCATTACTTGCACGATGAAATGAACCACATATTCAACTAATTAACACAAATGACTAATTATATTCTTAACTACATTACGGTACATATTACAATTTACGAATTGCAGCAGGTGAGTATGCAAGACGCAATTCTTTGAATGGAATTTCCAGGGTGACTAGGTTTGTTTGCACCTGATCACTGAAATGCTTGACTGGCTTACTATGTTTATTTACTTTGTTCCGGGGCAGGTTGCTGAAGTTGACGCATGCGTTACTGTTTCGTTGTCAGGACTACTATTTTAATGCCAAAGCATTATATGGCTCATGAAACGGAAAATCTGGCGGCGTGGCCGGAGATGCTACGAAAATTATGTGGTCACAGCCAATCAACGGGAGGAGCGCGCCGCGTGGGCCGCTGGGTTCCTTGAAGTACCACCAGATGGCTCTCACCTCCGCGCATCCGTGGCAGCGGCGGCGCCGGCCGTGCGAAGGAAAGAAAAAAAGAACCAGAAAGCGCACCTATCGCGCATAGCGTTCGCCGCAAGCGTTTTCAGGTAAAAATTACGGTTGCAAAAGCTGCAGATGCCGGGAAGCGGCATCTGTGTGGCCGGTTCATATCTCACCGCAATCACCGCACCGATTGGCAGCTCCGCGACGCGCGTCGCTATATATAGCGCCGCGCGTCGCGGAGCTGCCAGTCGGCTCGGTGATTGCGGTGAGTTCTGTCTGGTGCTCTGATGGACGAACCTTAGATATCGACTTCTCATTCAGTAGCTGCGCCCGGCTCCTTTGGACGTCCACGCAGGTACGCGAACGAGGCCGTGGCGTCATCGGAGAGACGTCGCAATGCTTTCGCAATAATCCACGTAGGGATACCCAAGTGCCCTTGAATTTTTCATTCGACTTTTCGTTGCAAGTCCAGCGCTTGTCCTGTGTAGTTCTTCTTTGTTTCCGTGTTCTTCTGCTGGTTGCTTTCACCCAGTAATATGAACCAACTCGCCCGGCAAACAACGTTACTATATGGTTAATGTGTGAGCGTTTTATTTTTTTTTTGGCAATATTCGAGGAAAGACACGTAGCGATCTACGCAGCGTCCACATAAAAAACACCAGAAATAGGGTATCATCTCTTACGTAGCTGCTACTCTATATAAGACTCATTCAGCCGCCAAGCCCCGGATAAGACTTCCTCGAACTGAATGAACGCTGGGCGGCATTCCGTAGGCCGACATACAGTGGCGCCGACAGCAGGAAAAACTGATCACGCGCTCACGGTGTTTATTTTTCACTGGTTTCCGTCGCCAAAGGCTTCGGTTTTCAGTGTTTCCACTGTTCCCACTATTTTTGTTCCCGTGTTTGTTTTTCCTAAATTTTGCGTCAACAGTTCTTCCACTCTCCTGCGAGCATCCGCGCTGCTTCCCGCTTCCATTCATTCGCCTATGCTTGCGGGGTTTTTTTTTCTTTTTTTTTTTTTGTACCGCTCTCTTTGTTTTCGACCTTGCAAAACTCACAATGTCATCGTGTCTGTCGCAATACCGTTGGCTTCCTCGCACAGCACGAGAGTCCCGCTCGAAAATTGTTTATCGCCAGCAAAAGCTAGCCGCACTGCGCAATATACGAGCGCATACGTATGGATAGCTTGCAGCAGTTCGAGCTACGACGCCGAGTGCAAGTGCGTGCGTGTGTTTGCGTGTATGAACAGAAACGCACCCACTCGCACTAACACAAGCGCACAGACAGATAGATAGATAGATACTAACAGACAGACACACGCACAAACATACACCCGTTAGGCTATAGAAATTAAGAATGTAGGCGCCCATAAAAGAAAAGCCAGACATGCTACGGGTTTCGCGAGTTTTCGGTGTACTGAAAGAGAGAGAACATAAAGACCGTTTGAAGCGCCGAGTTAGAGGGTGAAGTCTGCCTGGGGTTTCATCGCGACTTGTTTTGCTTCGACTCGGTATTTTCGTAAAGCCTGCGTTATTGGGCTTCGTTGATGACTTTGATTTTTCCTTTCCGTGATTCTTGTTTTCTTTACGAGATTGAAAGTTTAGGTAACCGTCAAATTTCATATTTCATAAAAGATTCGATTTTATTAGTTCTCCATGTTGGGAAGCTTGTGCGTGCGATTTTCGAGGGAGAGAAACACTCCATAGAGAAGGAATCTGACTTTTCTCGTCGTATCCGGTGCAGTGCGACTTTAGCTGCAGTTATTTACTTGAACTGCGACGAAATGCGCGCATCGTGCGCTTAGGCATAACAGTTAATGCGTATTCGAGCACTGGTTAGAACTGAAAATAGGATGTGAATGAAGCTTTTAGATAAGCTTATTATTTATGCTCGATAAAAACTTCATCGTGTGATTGAGGAAGGTCGACCATCTCTTCGTTTGTTTTCTTGGCCTTCTTGCAGCGAAGCTGCATACCTCTGCCAGCCCAGGAAATTTTCGTGTCGGCGTAAGCAAAAAACGCCAGTGGCCACAGACCACTGAAAAAAATTGACTCGCCATTTTGGCCCTGCGAAAGTGGATGTCCACTGTTGAAAACCACCACTACAACTGCTGAGGCGGGTATGCAATGCTTCATTGCTTTAGGGTAATGGTAGTAATGGTAATCTAGAGTAATGATAGTAATGGGAATGATGGCAATTTTGACAGCACGCCACCGCCAAAAGCACACACGGAGAGAAGAGTGGAACGCAGTTTGATGCTGTGGATCATTGGTATTGTTATTTAAAGTGGTCATTCTATAAATTCTATACTGTTCCGCGTACTTATTTAATTCGATGGCATTGTACGGGTTTTCAAAGAGCACCCGATGTTGTGGTTTATCATCGTACACATCTGGCAGAGACGGGGAGGCGCGTGTAGGCGAAAAGAAAGAAAATAGGTCACGGAGGTAGCGGGTTTGTGAAATTACGATAGCGTCACGTGACAGCGCGACTACATGGGGAGGACAAGTGCTTCTACCTGGATAAGGGAGGCAGGTATATGCGGTTACGTTAGTGACACGTGACAGCATCCTCTTCGCTCACTGGACTCCTCAGGTCACGTCAGCCAAGGATCCCCTTCGTAAGAATGCGTTCAATGTCTAAAGAAGAGGAGCCCGCTGCTACGGTCGGCAGACGGCTTCGCGAGTCCATAACAGCACAGGCAGTGCGACGCGTACTGAAAGTTCATACGGGTGGGCTTGTTGCTTGACAACGACCTTCAGTGGTTACTTTGCGTATACGCCACCAGTCGCTTGCATTGACTAAATATTACATGAGTGATGCGCCACCATTCAGCATACTCTCCAACGAACCCCGTGGCGATTAGTAGTCATTAACATCTAAGGCATTCGGGACGGTGATTTCCCCAGTAGGCATTGCGGGGGTTCAGCGACGCATCATCATCAAAAAACAATTAATTTTATGTCCGCCACAGGGCGTTTGTCGCAGTGATCGCCATTACGCCAGTTTTGCGTCAGGTGATTTCATCTTACGTCTGCAATTTTCGAATGTTACTTACTTTGGCGCTAGCGTGTGCAATTAAAGGCGGGGCGGGGTGCTTTAGCCAGCAATGGGAACGATGGTTAGTACATGGATTTGCCTAAACGTTTTGCCTTCTGACTTGAAACGGCTTCATGGCTTTCTAAACTCATAAATTTGAACAAAGTACCGTGTTATACATAATTAAATAATCATAACTAACATTGTCTGACTGCAGGATTCGAACACAGGACTTCTAGCACCGAAGCCCGACACTGAAACCATTACGCCATAGACGCATGAATCGATAAGCGGCGTAGATCACCTTTGAAAATTTCTCTCGGGCAAGCCAGCGCGTTGAAACGCCCAGCGCGTTTAGATTGGGCCACCTCGACAGGCTGAACCGCTGCAATTAGTAGCGATAATGGGTGTTCACGGAGTCTTCCGCATTTAGAAAACAAAATTTAGATTGCTTTGAAGTTGAGGGCATGAAGGCAGAGAAAGCGAAATAAACAAAACCGCAATAACGTTTGAATCCGCAAGCACGAAGATCAGAAAAATCCATGAACTCCTCGGTGAAATCCATCATTCCCACGGTGGGCTGAACAATCGCAGCGCCGGAGCTCCCTCTAGTAATTATTGTAGGAAGCTCTACGACTACCAGCACCGTACATCCATGATATGTTAAGAGAAACAAGAACGAAAGAATGCGGACGAAATGCTTCAGGAAATCCATTCTCTATAGCAAAACGAAAGAAAAGGAACACTGCTGTTCATCCTGGCACACTTTATGCGTTCGCTCACAGAAACGTGTGATGGCTGATAGGCAACGGCACGAATGGCATTTGAGGAAATCACTCTATGAGAACTGGAATGGTCGCCGAGCTAGACGTAGACGCGGGACTACGCCCCTTGTCACATTTTAAGCGTGCAGCATCGTGCTAGGTACTACTGAGCTTCCGTCAGCCAATAGTATACAGTGAGCACAGGGCACATTTTTCGCCACAAGTATTAAACATAACCGTATGCGCTGGTCCAGACCGTTAGCCGGGCGGCGTGCTGTGCTATCTTTGCGGTTATGTGCAGCTTTCGACACTCACTTCTATATAAAACTCCTTTATTTGGGTGTAACAGCTCGCCTCACATTTGACTCTTGTTTTGAAGTGTTTCTTTTTTTTTTTTTTGCGTACTTACTCCGCGGCGTAGTACGTTACCTCGTTTTCGCTCAATCTAAGCGAATCGGTAACTTCTTTGAGGGGGTACAAGAAATGTTATAAACGAAGTTACAATATACTCCCTTCATTCTCGTGTAGCTAACTCCATTTTGAGAGTTTGTCTGCTCCCTGGCGAACTATATGTGCACTCGTATGTGTCCAACGTTAGTAAATCGTTTACTCCATCGAGGGGTAGAATGACTCTTACGGAACTAACATACGTAAAAACCAGTTACTCCCTCAAAAGGTTCTTGTCATTACTCCCTTATTTATTAAATTATAGTTCATTCACTCCATTTCTCAGATTTTTTTGTTTTGTTTTGTTTCCTAGCCGGCAGAGTACATTTACTCGTTTACGCGGAGCCATAGTGAAGAATTTCACACTGACGCGGAAGTTACGGCTCAGACATTGTTTTACTATGTACGATGAGCAGCTATACCCCTTAAGAAATGTGTGAGAAGGAACCGAGGGGCCCGATTTTTATTAATCATATCATAAGAAGCCAACAAACAGTGACACCAAGGACAACATAGGGGAAATTACTTGTACTTACTAATTGAACTAAAGAAATGATAAATTAATGAAAATGAAAATGGATGAAAAAACAACTGGCCGCAGGTGGCTAACGAACCCACGTCTTCGCATTACGCATGCGATGCTCTCACCATTGAGCTACTGCGGCGCCGTTTTCCCATCAACTTTCTGGGGTATTTATGTCTTACAACTAGAAATAACCCTGGCAGTGTTAGCCCGCGCCACCACTCACAAACCTAGGCGGCGGATGTGTTGTCATTGCACTCTTTAGGCAAGACTTTATTCCCAAAGTGTTGACCAACTCATTTAAATGTTTTCCGCGGACGGTACAATAATGTAGTGCCGAGTTTAGTAGCGGAGGCCATGTGGACTCTGCACCGTACAAGTTTGCGCGCACTCCTTCTAACTCTCGTAACACTGCACCGTTTTTTTTAAGGAGCCAACGTGTCATTCCTATGCGAAACGTTACCCACCCGCTCAATTTGGGGGTGGTGTGGAGCCAGGCCGAATCACTGCTACAAACCGGCCGCACTCACGCCAGCTCGTCCCAATTTTCGTACGTTCGAAATTTCGTTCGTCTCGTTTCTTTCGTTTTGATTCATCGATGTTATTTCCAGCGCAGCTATATGATCACGTGACTACAAACGGCGACATTTCTTTGCTCATACAAGCTGCACTGATGACAATCGTAGAGGCAGTCCCTTTGTCGGCAATCTTGTTTCGTAACAGTGCGCCCCTGTCGTAAATTTCTCCAGCGCAGAGTCTCGCGGAACGCTACGCGTATTGGCGAAGGCACATTTAGTCGCCGGGCAGAAGAGGTGAAACACCTCTCTACCTTATTCGTAGAAAATGCCGCACGTGCTTTACCGAACAACCAGTTCATATTGGTAGTTGTGCTTCATTATAGTGAGCGAGAACTGGTTGGAGAGCGCTTCATTTTACCTGCTTTCTAGGTCGATTTTTTTTTTCTGGAAGGACGATGTGATAGGACACTTAACAGCGTCTGGCCTTATATTGACGCTTAATTTTTTTTTGTCACGTTTAGGACAATGCAAATTCAAACTGCAGAGACGGTAAAGCACATTCTGTTAGTTGCTCTCTTTCGTTGTTCAAGTCCGTCCAAGACATTTACGGATGCACCTGAGCGGTATATCTGCTTGTAACTAACGCTAAAATACATGTATTACTTGGCAAATAAATTGCTGGAAGTAAGATAGATAGATAGATAGATAGATAGATAGATAGATAGATAGATAGATAGATAGATAGATAGATAGATAGATAGATAGATAGATAGATAGATAGATAGATAGATAGATAGATAGATAGATAGATAGATAGATAGATAGATAGATAGATAGATAGATAGATAGATAGATAGATAGATAGATAGATAGATAGATAGATAGATAGGCAGGCAGGCAGGCAGGCAGGCAAGAATGGGTTGGTGAAAGTTGATTGATTGATTGGTTCATAGTTCGAGTTATTGATTGAGCTGGAGTATCCAATGTCAACGGGTCTGAGGGAACTCGCACACGAGCGACTAAAGACAAACAGAGCTCAGGTGAAAGAATCACGAAGAGCGAACGAGGTCCTCCTGGTGCTGTGGGTGGAAGCGGCGCTAAAGTCAACTCACTGCCGGAAATGAGGCAGCACGCAGAGCGGAAGTTGGGAAACAGGCCCGAGGGGACGGGTCTCTTCTCGTTTCACCTTCCTCGGTTACTCCCCCTCCCCTCCCCTCCCCCCCCTGCCCCCCCACTATTTTTTTTTCCTCTTTATGTTTTTGTTCGTGACGGTTAGAGGCTTCTTGATAAGCGTCTTGCCTCTTCAACCTTTATGGCTCTTGCGGATAGTCAAGCGAAGGTCGGCATACTCACTCTTATAGCTACTCACTCACGTTTACGATGGCGCACTCGCGCCACACTAATTCCACAGGCGTGAGACATAACGCGTTGGCGAGTGACGAAAGGTGTCAGTGGACGGGAGTTATGAACTGGAGTGTGGGCCGGTTAACGTGAGTGTTAACGAAATTCGGTGGCGATGATTTTGAGTGGACGTCCGTATGAAATGTGAGTGACCGTCGACGAGTGTGAACGGACGTGAACACGTATGTATGTGCGTGAGTTCCGGTTAGTGCGAGCAGACTCGAGTAGGAGTAGCCGGTATACATGTGAATAAAACTTCAGAATCCTTCCTTTTTTTTCTTTTTTTTTTACGGCGAAGCTATATATGGCTAGGCGAAGCAAAAACCCGTCCGTTCGATGTGCGCAGAAACTATCATCATCAGCAATGTCTCGAGCATCGTCATCTTCCGCAGCGGTCTCGTTGGCGCGCAACCGCGCGAACGCGCTCGTTCCACTTCCCCCGCGTTCGTCATAGTCGTCTTCTTCCACAGCTGGCTCCGTTGCCGCTCATCATTCCAGCGTAGAATTTCACTTATCTTCTGTCGTCGTAATGGGGAGGCCGCGTTTACGGGGGGGTATCGGCCATTGCTTAAGGGGTTATCAGCCATTCATTGTCTTACGTCCCGGACAGATTATAATTTTGAACCAATTTAATTTTAAAGAATCGCAAGCGGCAATGCGACAACGTCGGACTGCGGGCATACCGTCAGTGACGTCGTTTTCTCCGTCGCAGCCGAACTTGTGTGTAACCTTATTAATAAACACAAAGACGTAACCAATAATTGAGAAATACTTTATTGTACCATCGCGAATGACCCACAGATAAAAACCGGGGCCGCACGTTTCAGCTTCGCTGGTTAACCATCTGTACGGAGTGCTTGGGCGATGATTTTTTTAATTATTATTTCAAAGTATTGTTTGGAACGCGCACCTAAACAAAGAGACTGTGGTAGATAGCGACACCGTTAAGTTTATGTGTCGCTCTAAAAGGATGGCATCTCCTTGAAATGCCAAGATAATGCCATCAAAAAGGATGCCCCGCTCCTTTCGGGCGAAACATATCTCTCACGTTTAAACCGCACGCGGTTGTCAGGACAACGGTGCCTGAGCACTTCCGCGTGTAATCACTGATGCAGAATCCGCAGCGCGGCGCCTTTGTGTTGCGTAAACACTTTGGCACGAAAGCGGGAGTTGAATAATTAATTGGCTCAGAAACGCGCTACAGCCCTCCTTCCTCGTTTTTTTTTTCTTTTGCTATAAAAGGAGACGGATTAAGCAAACGTGTGGTTCCTCAATATATATATAGCGAAGCTTGCATTGGAGACGCAATGCTTTAAAGAGACAGTGGAGCTGATGGGCACCTAGCTAGTCCTGGCCTTTGGGCTAGGCTAAACATTACTAAGTCATCCCCAGCGTTTCCCGGAATTTATTGATTATTTGTTGATTATCGGTTAGCTATTATTTGGCTATCGATTGGCCATCGAAAAGTATTGGCCACGTATTTGGGCTAGGCTGAGCACTACCAATTCATCCCCAGCATTTTCCGGAATTTATGTATTATTGATCGATAATCGATCAGCTATTGATTGGCTATCGATTGGCTATCGGTGACTGACTAAGCTTAAGTAGTCCCAACCATGCTTAGCTAGACTTAGCCAGGCTCAGCTTCGCAGGGGTATTTTCACAGGGGTATGAGCCATTGGGCCTGGATCCTTTCTGCACTACCGCCAGGATCGGCCCACAATTCTGTTCGCACGTTACGGACTAACGCTCGGCTTAAACAGCTCCGCTGTTAAAAAAAAAAAAGGGGGGGGGGGACATTTTAAACGATTTGTTTCGCTTTCTTGGAGTGTTGAGTCTCTGTTTTATTAAGATTACATTCAACGCACTGAAGTTTCACTTGAGAGAAGATATACGGCGGTGTTTTTTACACAGGCAGAAGAAGCAAGCGAAATTGTTTATTCCAAAGGCAGAAATCTTTTGCCGGCGTGCGTACGACCACTGAGGTGCCACTTTTATTCCTTCAGCACAGCAGCAGGATGCTCTATCTATTAGACCGTGGACTACCCGGTCACTCAAGTTGGCGGGAAAGAGGTTAAATAGCGAAGGATAGACATGCCGAAAAGTGGGTGACGTTTCAAGAGAATGCTATTCGCATTAATAAAATAGAATAGGATAAATTCAGTGCTCTTGGATGTATGTACTTCGGTTCTGGCTAAGTCATTGATCGCTGGTACATAACAACGAACAATATATTGCGTTTGGTTCTGAATTACTAACTTATTTGCGATCATCAGCCAAATAATTCAGTATCAGGGTACGCTGCAGCCGAAACCTCCCCGCTTTAGGCCTTACAAGCTCTCGTTTTTTTTTTTTTCAACTCGCCGTGGTTGCTCAGTGGCTATGGTGTTGGGCTGCTGAGAACGAGGTCGCGGGATCGAATCCCGCCCATGGCGGCCGCATTTCGATGGGGGCTAAATGCGAAAAAACCCGTGTACTTAGATTTAGGTGCACGTTAAAGAACCCCAGGTGGTCCAAATTTCCGGAGTCCCCCACTACGGCGTGCCTCATAATAAGATTGTGGTTTCGGCATGGAAACCCCATAATTAAGTTTTTTAGCTCTCGGTTTGAAAGCAGATGTCCATAAAAAAGAGCTGATGTTTGTATTTCAATTTCATTGCAACTTACGTGAGATGAGTGACACGGATCGCGTCATCATGTGTTGCTTACGAACTTTAGGAGTTACTAATTTTACGAGTTACACCCCAGCACAGGGTAGCCAGCCGGTCTGAGAACTGGCTCACCTCCCTGTCTTTCCGTCTATTTCTCCTTCCTCTGAAGTTACTCAGAAATCATGTAAGATTTGGTGCTGGGTGACAACCGTCGCCTCGATAGCGGCTGGCACGTTTGTTGGTGCAGAACCTTTGGGACAAAATATGTTACAGGGGACTCTGGCCCGATTGTCACGGGGAATCTCTGGGTATGGCGTTTCAGAAAATCATGAAAACGGTACAGAACACGAATCTGCCGAAACTCTGTTCTCCTGGCTTCAAGCGGCTTGGGCACATTCAAAACGATAATTTTTGAGCAAGATACAGCGTTATGAATGCAATGACTCGCAACCTTTATGCATGTGCGCAGAAACCTGTTGCCTTCGTGCGTTGAACAAAATATGATTTCGCGTCCCGCTGCTATAAGCTCGAGGTCGCAGCCGCTGCTTGATCGTTTGCTTAGATGTAGGTGCACGTTAAAGAACACCCCCCCCCTCCCGCCCTCCCCCCCCCTCCCCCCAGGGTGCTCAAAGTTAATCCGTAGTTCTCAACTATGACGTGGCTCGTAAGCACATTGTGGTTTTGGAACGTTGACCTCCAGAAATAGTTTTGTTTTAATTTTTACAAAGTGTGATTCTGTGAAAAGAAAGGTAAAGCACAATAGATAACCTCACAAGAATGTCTCAAGCCAGAACCATGAAGATTAGACAAATCTATGAGCTATACCCATGATTCGCATGATACCTGAAACACAGCACCGCCAAATTTTTCTCCAGTGATTTTACCAGAAACTCTATGCGGCGCGTTATATCCAAAGATCAGTGATAGGGAACCAGCGATAGGAAGCCACGCAGTGATAGGGAACAACGATAGGCAACCACAAACCGACAGCGAACCGCACAGTGATAGGGAACAGCGATAGGCAACCAGCGATAGCGAACCACACAGCGATATCGAACCAGCGCTGGTGAGTAGGCGTGACGCCAGTTTGACTCTCCTACTGAAATATACTGACGCCGTCTGACAGGCAGGCAGGCAGGTCTCGAAAATGATACGATATTTCGAACCATGGAAGATGCCCACCTGTGTCTATGTTTATTTCATATAATGATGTGTTAAGCCATGCGCGTTGCGAGGAGCTCCTACTTTGCTGCGTTCTAGCACGCCGATGCCCAGTCGGATCAAATACTGGGCACATGGGACCTCAAGATAAGCGGTGAATTTGCTAACGCGAAATCGCAACTCGTTCTACTAAATACTGTTTCCTCCTACCGCTAGGCTGGGTGTTACGGCGCTTCTCCTACACTTTTGTTTGCTTGTTGTTTGTTTCCACTATGTTAGTGTTGTTATTGGACATGCGAAGTTTCAGCGCGTGTTCCCCATAGTGTACTGAAATAAGCGTGCCCGACCAGCATGGCCTGTCACAAACGCCAAACGCCGCCTCCGGCTCGTGTGTGCCCAGTAGCAACGACAATGATCTCTATTTTACATCGGAATCCTTGGCACGATCCTACTGTCCGAAAAGAGGGCTGTAGCGAGCGAGTCGGCGGACGGCGGCTATTATATGCCGCGCAATATATATAAGGGCCCTGAGCCTCCACTTAGGGACGTCATGAGACGCAAACGCGATGGTGAAACTTTAACGAGTTGGGTTGCATGGCGCCAGGAGTATAGATTAACACGTCCCCGTCCTCCATTAACCAAACCATTTCGTGATGCCGGGTGTCGAGCGGCGGCTCATTTGCGGACGTTTATGGTCGGCTTCAACGAGGACGACGCTCACTTAAACAGTTAGCTGTTCGGCGCGTAATCTGGTGCTGCACGTGCGTTCCCTGGTTTCCGCACGCAACGAGAGACGAATATCTCGCCGGTGTGGGGATCGTGCGTAACATAAAGGGACACCATATAGAAACACCACATCATGCAGTTCAGACTGATGTGGCACTTTTTTTAAAAGGATATCTTTTTCTTTAACTTTGCGGTAATATGACGATCATTAAACGCGAAATTGAAAATCAAAGTTTTATTTCTTTTATTTCGCGCCAAAGCTTCAGCACTGGAACGCTCGTGCGACGTCACAAAGATCGACACATTTTCGCGCATTCAGGGGCAGTCGTGGTTCAGTAAACGGTCTTGAAACTTTCAAACTTCAGTCTTTGGATCATTTAGAATGCAGTTATAATCCACCTTCACCGACAAAACGTTAAGTATGCCCCGAGCAGACATTGGTCAAGATCTATGACCTCACGGCGAGCGGGCGCGGGAGTGGCAAGGCAGCGTCGCCGCCCGTATTCCGAATTTGCGCCTCCTATTGCTTACCAAGCCTATTCTTATGGATAAGAATGGGGTTTATTGGTATTGAGCGTAACCACTATCATACATCGCAAAAGATGTTCCCGTTAGTGTTTCTTTATAGGTGCCAACGACACTCCGAGAAAACACACGCGCGTCCGAAGCATGTTGCTTTGGCGTAGAGCCCCTGTAGACACCAAGTTGACGTCACTTCGAGACCATTGAGAAAACGATCAATGGGCGCGATGCGATTTATGCAGTTCGACAACCTTGGTTCGGCGAAAAGAGAGTAAAAAAAAATCACGAAAGTAGTGGTTTCTGGTCGGCGCCTCTTTAAATGTCAGCGTGACATTTCGCGCCGGGACGACGGCTGCCTGTGCCAAAGTACCTGGCACGCGTTGCATGGCGTTGCTACATATGCGTTTCGTTCCATAGATACGGTTGCTGTTTCTGCAATTCGTGTGCTTTCGAAATCGGACCTGCAACGCTAATCTCCCATTCGCGCAACTCACTCACTCACTCACTCACTCACTCACTCACTCACTCACTCACTCACTCACTCACTCACTCACTCACTCACTCACTCACTCACTCACTCACTCACTCACTCACTCACTCACTCACTCACTCACTCACTCACTCACTCACTCACTCACTCACTCACTCACTCACTCACTCACTCAATCAATCAATCAATCAATCAATCAATCAATCAATCAATCAATCAATCAATCGGTAGCGTAAACGCAGCAATAAAAAAAAGAACGAGGTAATTTCGGGAACAATGCATTCTTTTCAGTTTTCGCGTCAGAACCCACGAAGCTCGATTCATAAGCATGCTGTGATACTGATTAAATTACGCCCAGGCCCAATCTAACGGAAGAAACTTATTACGACCAAAAGGAAGCGGATACCTAAAAAAAAAAAAAAGGAGCAATTCAAGTCTTACCCGACTGCTTCAGTGGGGCTCCTCTCCAAAACTCATCATTCTTATTTTTCATTTGCGTTTTTATATAATATGTTGATGCCAGCGAATGTTGTTACCAGCGAATACGCGAATGGTAACGGCTACCCCTTGTAACGCGCGAAAAAAAGAAAAGCATAATTGTATCGCATACATTCACAACCTGCACACACTCTTTCACTGGTTATAGAACCTCCAGGATTGTTCAAATTAAAAGCTACGTCGTCAAACGTCTGCCCACTCAGTCCCCTTGTAACGTCAAGGAGACAGTACAAGAAATTGGAACAAGACCCGTGCACGTTCGCGCGCGTCGCATAGAGCGTGATGTGAAAGAGGAGGACGCCTCGTTGCTGATTGGATTTATAACTACAAAACACCGATTTGTGCGCAGATACGGTTTCGTTACGAAACACGATTTGGTTATAACCGGAAGCGTAGACTTAAGATCGGGGTGCGCATTCACAGAACCCTTCTTACGCAAAAACCGTACGCTACTGGGGCCCCCCCCCCCGCTGGAGCGGAGATCGTCTCGTTGAAACACCGGTCGCAATCTCGAGTCGCAGCGACCCGTATGACCGCCAATGAGGAAGAGCTGTTACACAAATGAAACTTTGTGAATAGGAGCCACATTTCGTTTCGTTCTTTTTTTTTCTACCGAATTCAAAATAAAAGAAAGACATTCAATTTCGCAATATGGTAACGAGCTTCCTCCGGCAATCAAAAAAAAATACCTTCATAATCCATTTTATAGCGATACGATAAAACGCCGTGATGGTGTCTGGCAGAAGCTCCCCCTTACACTTGATCGCCGGCAGGTGCGGTCACACGGTACTCATGAAATAGATATAGATGGCGTAGTAACCTCGGAAAGATTACTATGTGATAGTTTTAACAACTTCTTTCTCTCATCGGTAAAAGTTCTTCTCACACAGCTTGTTTGGATTATATGCAAGTCAAATGCAGCGAAAGTGCTTTCTTAAGACCAACTAATCCGTCAGAAGTGTTTCATGTCTTTTCTAGTCTCCACAACGCGAGAAGCTGTGACGTTCGACGACCTTAAAAATTCGACCAGTTAAGTACATATTAGATATGCTTCGCCCTGTCCTCAGTCAATTATACAACCTAACTTTTATGCGCGGGACGTTTCTGGAACCGAGGCAACTAGCCAAGGTTAGTGTCCTTTTTAAGGGTGGAAATATTGATAATCTAAGCAACTACAGGCCCATATCTATTCTCCCCGTTTTCTCCAAGGGCCTTGAAAAATTAACGACCACATGAGATCTTTTTGTGCAAAGCACAGCACAATAACAAAAAAGTCAGTTCGGCTTCCGGAAAGTGCTCTTCACCGAGCTGGCGCTTCTAACACAAAAATAATTTCTTCTAGATGCCATTGAACGTAAATTACTAGCACTCTGGATATTCGTTGATTTTCAAAGGCATTCGATCGGATAAATCACCACACCTTGTTGGAGAAACTTTAAATATATGGATTGAGGGGTGTCTTTTTAGATATAATCGATAGCGATGTGAAATTTCACCGTCATGACAATGAAGCTTCGGCCGATCTCGCAGTCATATCAGGTGTACCTCAAGGAAGTGTTCCAGGGTACCACGTTTTGTTTAACATTTACATAAATGACATGGTATACATTGATCTAACAACTCTGTTTGTGATAGATGCGGACGACACCAGCTTATTCTTCAGCTCAACAGACGCAGAATATTTAGTGCACAAAGCATACACTATGCTCAGTAAATCAAATGCATGGAGCAGATCAAACTGCCTGTTAATTAATACTATCAAAACCAAAGCTGTGCTCTTTAAATCCACAAATCGCCAGATAGACTTCTAGAGTGCTTTAAATTATGGCAATGCTTACCTTGATGTTGCTCCATCAGTCCAAGCTCCAGGAGTTATGTTCGAGCGACATTTAACGTGGAATATTCATATCGATAGGGTCGCTATTCAACTTGCTCGTGTTGCTGGCATCCTTACGAGATTAGGCTCCTTTCTTCCTCAAAATATTAAATTGCTATATACAACTCCCTTTTTCTTTCATATAGCCCGTACTGTAAACTGGGGGGGGGGGGGGGGGTATTCTGTAAGAGTTCTCCTAGTGTACTGTCCATTTTGGATGTCGCCATTGGCTCCAGCAGCTCGAGCGAGAAGAAGACTAGCTGGCTCATTCTTGCTCGTGCTTCAAGAGCCAATCTCGACGGTCGAAATGGACAGTCCACTAGGTGGACTCTTACGGAATACCCCTCCTGGTTTGGGCTACAACTCAGACCAATGTGATGAAAAGTTTTTGGTTGCAGAAGAAAGCACTACGTGCAATCACTAATTCGAGATTCGATGCTCGCACAGAGCATCTCTTTACCTCTCTTGGAATCAAAAAGATGTATTATTTTTTACAATTATTTACTCCTAAACAGGGAGCGAAAGGGGAAGCTTGAAAGATTAGCTCGTCTCACGAAACGTCGTATCACATACAACACACGTCACCAAGCAATCTGGCACATTACAGCTTTACGAGCGCAATATGGCGACCCAAAACGATCAGTTATAGATTGCCATTTCTCCTTAACAGACAAAAATTTTAATTCTTTTAATAAGTTGCACTTGCGTTTTGCTTTTCTTTCGACGCGATGTACTTGCCTTGTTTGTTTTCTTCCCTTGTAACATGTACTTCGATTGCGCTATGTAGTCACTGTGAAAATGCTGCTATCGTTCATGTTGCCAGTGTGAATTCTTATTTTTAAGGGGGTACAGACCCCGTCAAGCCTGTTTTCGTGCTTTTTGTCTGTGCCCCTGGCAACTGTATCTGCACTGCTGTCGAATAAACTTTCGACTTCGACTTGACCTTGAAAAAAGATATTCAATCACCGCATAATGGTGATAGCCACTCCTTTTCGCGTAATAGTAATAGTGATAGGACAAAAAATATTTTAAGATAAGAAAGAAAAAAAAAAACCTCGCAGGTTCGGAAAATCTAGAGCGAAGTTCACTAACCAGAGTGCATGAAGTGCGCGTGTATTCCGAGACATACTGGCACATTCCGAGACACAAGGCAAGGACAAGTTGCACCACGCTATGTATCGAGTCCCGCGATATGCGCGTCATGTCATCATGTCATCATGTCACTGCATGATGACATGCTGCCGTCACACCGAACGCGCATGCGTCTATACCCTGCGAATCTTTCGCCCGACACGCTTGGGGCGTGCAAGTAAACATTGGAGCTCAGCATTTTCATTCAGAACTGTCATAAGATGTACGCATGCGAAGCGCTTTACACATTGTTACTTTTCTATAGTGCTTGCTTAGGATTTCAAGACGTTACCTTGCGAGTACAATTATGAGCGTGGTACCCTTTGGTCATGCGAACATGGCGAGAGAGCGACGGATTTATTGTAAGACGAAAGCTGAGGGATAGGCCTGAACGAATGTATTCTGGTACAGCTACTCAGCGTTGGCGTACGGCGAAGAATAGGAGAGAAAGAAAGTGACGAAGAAGAATATGATGATAATGATTATGATGATTGTAAGGAGAGAAACATAGATTCACGTGGATAAAAAAAAAAAAACCCCACACAGAACACTTATTGCACTCGCATTGCACGCTGACACATCGCCTTAAAGAAAGCCCCACTGGCCTTCATGGCCTGACATGCCGAATATTCTGGCTGTGATCGTTTAACTAAGGTGGCACACTAATTTACCTTTACGAATTATCTCGTACAGTCACGTTTCTCTCTATCTCTCGCTCTTATTATTTTTGTGGCAATTTTGGAAGTTCTGGAACTCGAGGCCCAGTACAGTCACACTGGGTGAAATTCGCATCTGTGTATACATATGCAGCCTGTCCTGAATCCCGGGCGTATGCAGTGACTCCAGCTATGTTTATATTTAGTTTCGCAGATACCGCGCTCCGAAAAGTTTGCCGTCGGTTGTGCATCACACTACGTACATAATTTACGCGGCAAGTCTTGACATTTTCGTTGAATAGAGTAGCAGACACTTGGCCATCTTGGCTCTCATTTTGTTAAGTTGTGCAGTACTTTGTACTGTCACCTGACGAGGTTAAGAGAAAATAGAAGTCAAAGGTAAAAAAAATAAATTAAAAAAGGGCAGGAAATTACTCCTGACAAGTCACTGGTACGCGTCCACTACTGCACAACACTTCTGCACTGCCAACAACAAGTGTCGATGCCATAACCCGAACCAAGTGCTGTTAGAGCAAAGCAAGGTCACACCTTTTTGAATCCGCTCTATACAACATGAATATAAACAGAACGCAAGGTTTCAGTGAATCAGAAAACATTAATTTGCATTTTAACGTTCAATGCTGAGCACCATTGGCTTTATTGACGTTCCTAGGTTAAGTATAATATACTAACGCGTGCTACTGAGTCTAAGGGTAACTACAAGATCACGAACTGGAGCAATCACACTTAGAAATGTTGTCGTTCTTATTTCGTTTGCTCATAATATTGTCTATCCAGTACATATGACCACAGGAGGTGATTTAAAAAAAATTAACTGTACCTCGTGCCTGGTTTCTAGGAAAGGGATAAACGAATCTGTGTTCAAATCAGCCTACTTAGCGTATGACCAGCGTAATAAAGATTCAGAGTACTCACTGTTGCGTCTTGATCTGCTTCAACTGCTAACGCATTTTTCAGCTGTGCATGATCATTTTATTAAGTGTGTACTTAACCTTCTAGGCTGGATGGACGAATTGCGTAGGTGCATGGATGGATGTCATAAGGTTACCATTAGAAACGGGGTGATAGCTGACGCCACCAAACATTTTATATATAGCTTCCTGTCGCGTTTATACTCGGCCTTAACACCAGTTGTTCCTGCTTACAAACCAAGTAGTCTAGAAATGATCGACAGCGGCCGAATAAGATATGCGTCAGGAGCCAAAGTTTCGACTCGTCTTCGTCAGGGCTGACTGCTGTTGATAATTTTGTGCTTTCATCTTTCTTTATTTTTCTATCTTTCTTGTAACCATAAAAATCTTAATATAAACGTCTCTCTTGCACTGAGTGAGAATAGAGATATACGAGCAGCTCAATTTTTTTTATTGATCACAACCATACGAAGAAACAGACAGCGAAGCCGGAGAAAGCATGGGCGAAGTTAGTTGACCGCTATGTTTTAAATGAAATGCATAAATAATGAGGTAGAGGGAAATGGAAGTGCACAACAAGCTAACTTACCGCAGGTGGGAACCAAACCCACGTCCTTCGCATTAAACGTGCGGTGTCTTACCAATGTACAGCTGCCGAATGGCAGCCTTACATTGGTAATCACATTACATCACCTAACAGCGATTGAGCTAATGACGGACCAAAATCAAGCGTTCTCGCGAATGACTACCAAGCAGCGAGTGATTCGCAGTGAGTATGATCGCGATTGATTCAAACATGCTCGAGATGTGTGCCTTTGGGACAGGGGTAATCGGCTTTTACTGTACCATCGTGACCCCCCCCCCCCCATCATAGGCCCGCCTCCTCCGCGGAGGTTTGCGCCTGTTCGACTAGCAGCGTGAAATAAAATTAAAAAAGGATTAAAAGAGAAATAAAGAAAAGGATGGTAGCCCGAACTGAGAGATCCTTCTCACCTGGCGTTTGTATGGAGCTCCGATAGCAGTCCTCGACTGTTGGCTTGTAACCGTTGTGGAACAATCCTTCCAGGAACTGTACGATGAGCGAAGTCTTGCCCACACCGCCGGCGCCGATCACCACCAATTTGTTCTCCCGCATGCCGGGCAGGTGCTGCTCGGGCCGCTCGCCTCCCCCCGCCACCGCCAGCTCCTCGATCACCGAACTCTTGCGACGTGACCCATGGAGGACACACTTGTACGCGAACGTCACTTTCTCATCGGACGGTTCTTGAAAGGACGCCGTGTTTCCCGCGGACAGAGAGCGACGTCACGCGCACCTTTTCTCTCCCACCTTTTTTTTTCTACCCCCCTTTCTTTCCTTACACGGCGTAGATCTTAACGACGCATCGTATCTTCTTTCCGCTGTATTGTACTATAACGAGGTTCCGAAGCCTACTTGTCCGGTCGTATACGCTCTGTTTTGCCCGCAGTCTCCTACTTCGACTTTTCGTTTCGCTCGTCGATGACTTCCCGCGTCGCTGTAAAGTGTGTCGTCTGCTCGCTGACTCAAATCTCGGTCGTCTGTCTACGTAAAGGCAGAGCTGATCATCGTTGAAACCGTTTCGTCTGCTCTTCGAGCGCTTCAAATACTACTTGCTCGTGACGTCGTTCACACTGTCTTACTCGTCGGTCGGCTGCCTCTACTTTTCAATTCTTGCGTTTCGTAAACGTTGCGAAACTTTTCGCTCACTCTTCTGTTCTCAAGGTGACCGTACGTAACGGAAAAAGCTCAGCGCCTCACCATGGGAGGGGACAGGAGTTCGGCCCGCAGATCGTCGTCTTCGTCTCGTCGTTCGTCTTCGACTCGCGCTTTGGGGGGACGAAAAGAAAAATGACACTGTACGATACCGACAGCGGCGACGTAACGCAGGGACACTGCCCTCGTAGTACCACACGTAACACGGCGAGAGCTGACGCCCAAGTAGTAAGTACGCGGAATGTATTGCGCAGCTGCGCGAGACGAGGTGTTATAAGTGGAAGGCGGCGAGCCCCCGTCTGCGGCGCGTGCGTTGCGCGATCTTTTGCTTCCACTTAGCCGCGTCGTCTGCTTCGACATCCGGAGCGGGAGGGACGGATGCATAGGCGGCGCTGCGAGACGTGTGTCGGGAGAAGAGCGCGGACAACTCTCGATTACGAGAGACTGAAAAATGGCGGCACTGATCGATTCCTGGAGCTATGCGCTAAAGGCTTCTCAGCCCCCAGTTCGGTTGCTTGAGGCTACGCACTTCAATATAACTGGTCATGAGAAGCTCATGAATGAAGATAAAAATAATCATTGTAATCGGACAGTGTTTAAGAAGTGTTCTTGATCTTCCCGTTTTGCTTCTTCTTTATTTTAATTTTTTTCGTAAGGCAGTCACTTCTGGATCGCACAACTGAAAGGCGAGTCGAATATGAGTTAAGCAACTAAGCAACGGTATATTACCGTCACGAAGCAAGCAATTGAGAGTAGCTTGGCGATCCAGTAAACGACGATAAGTTGGCTGAAGAAACGCTATCTGGTCACGTGATGCCGCGTGGGAGGCTCCAGACAGAAGACACTGAATCTGTGCTCTGACTCGTATCCACAGGACTCGTCACTGCGCGCGCGCGTGCGCGCGCGAGCGGCTGGATGGCGGCACTAGCGTCGGCCAATTTCCATGACAACCACCAGTTGCGTCTCCTCCGCGTCGGTAGCTGGCGGAGCGTGGAAGATACGCTGGCGTGAGAGAGGAAGAAAAAAAAATACCGCATGACAAATGCCTGAATGAAGAAGGAGCGGGTTGTCGTTTCGAGAATAGCAACGCAGTTGCTGGGTTCTGACTGCGTTCGTGATACAGCGCGAACTTTATGCGCGTCCGAAAGGGCGAAGCCAATTAACATCGGGTCAGACCTCTCTTCGTCCCTAAACGAGAGAAACCCAGGACGGAGACTTGGCATTTGAACGAGGCCTCGCGAGTAGTTCAACTCATTCATCGCTTTCACGTGATAGCTGAGGTGGGTAGGGTGCTCTCGTTTCATTGAAAGGAGCGACGCTCGTCCATTTACTGTTCATTCATGTTCATTCACGGGTAAGTATTCGCGCACGGGCGCGGCAGCCAATTTCGCGTTTATCGGTAGGGCCTGTCTTTACGAGACAAATTCAAATGCCTTTGTTTCTTTCTCTCTTTGATCGCCGGTGGTGATGTTCTTAAACTACACGCCTCTTGAAGACACGGCTTAGATTTGTGTTCTTTCTTCATCATTTCTGCAGGGTTATGGGAAGTTCTTGAATTGCGGATGCAAGAAGATGAAAGGAATAGCTTCGGGAGGAAACGGCCAGCATCCTAGAGCTTCCTTTGAAAGGTCGCTAGTAGGTGGGCATTTTCGGTTTGAAGACTAACTGAGAAAACCTTAGGGTGTTCCCACTGTGAAGGCATGCTCATTGAATGTCTCGCGTGCAACAACCTTTGATACGAAATAGAGAATTTACTTCGAACTTTTCACCTTCTTTCAGCAAGGAACTTCTCTTACATCGTACTATCGGTGGTTGATAGAACGGGCCCAAGAAAGTTTTGCGTGTCGTTTTAGCGGTAGCGTTAAAAGACCGTGTCACCTAGGCATCTACCTGCTCTTTGCAGGCCAGGCTTTCGTGTTCAAGAGGTATCGCACAAAAATGCACGGGCCATTGCAGTAAGTAAGCGGAATTCCAGGAAGGCATGAGTAAGGGAAACGGTCGGCCGGTAAAACACGCATGTCCGCATGAATCTGAGATCCCTCGCGAAGGATTTCGGGCGAGGTAAGGATTTAGTGTCAATGACGTCAAAGCAGTTGTGGTTCCTGCGGAGAAGCTTGCAGCACTGCCCATAGTCCAGTGACAAAATCACAGCTTACAAAAGTTTATTTCAGCCTATGCTTGGGGGAATGTCCCGACGTGGTGTGGGACTCAGGTGGCTGGAAACAGCATCAACGCACTGGAAAACGTCCACAAAGAAGGCGCTCCGCTTTGTCTTCGATCGGTGTGGACTCCCATTTCTGAACTTTATCGCTAGTCATTGATTCTATGGCAGGCCACTCGAAGAAAGATTAACAGACTGAAATTTCTCTTTAGGCTCTTAAGTGTTGATATTGGTCTCTGACCAATATCGCAGTTTCACCCGAAAGGCGAAGCACCAATTGCGATAGAAAATTAGTAGAGAGCTATACGGAGTAACGATAGCAGTTTTATCAGCTGTATAAAGTTGGACATGCAGCAGCACCAGCAACGCGCAGAACTGTTGTCGAAGCCGGCGGCGTTTTGCCCGCCTTCGCACCGAACGCGCTCTGCGTTTTTATATAAATACGTATTTGGTGCCGCAGCTAAACCTCGCCTCTCCTCCCTCCCTCCCGCCCCCCACAACCTTTCGCGCGACGGAAAAAGTTGCGTTTGCTCTCTATATATGGAAAGGAGGAAAGAGACGCTTAATTCTGCAGCCCTTCAGGGAGCACGGCGCAGAACGCGCGTTTGCTCTCCGACGTGCGTTCGCTCCCCGTGGAAAGCGCGCGTCCCTCGCGCCCTTTCACTCGCAAATACAGCGTCCGGAGCGCGGCGACGATTTCATCGCCGTTGACGACATACGGAACCTTACGGCGACGGCGACGGCGTCGCCGACGGTAGAAATCTGCTTTGGAGTGTCCATATAATTGCTATCGCAATAAAAGAGAATGCCAACGTGTTTAGTGAATACGTTTGCAACAAAGCAGTGTTTAGTTACTTTTCTATCGTGCTGTTGGCAGACTGAAACAAACGTTGAATCACTTTTCACCTAAAGTTGGTGTAAAAAGGAATTGTTTGCTTCTCATACTTGGGCCCAGCTTCCACATTCTCGAGTTCTGGTCATGTATTGTCGTTGTGCCTACCTTGCTATGCTGTAAATGGGAAGTTTTTATCGGTACTTAGACGTAGCATTCCTATTTTTACTTATCCTGTTTTATGCCTAATATAGCCGTGCTCGGATTTGTTTTGTTCTCGTTTTGTTTCCACATTTACTTCCCTGTGAATAGGCGTTTAAGAATAGCTTATAGTTCTTTGAATGATTGATTATTGGGCTTTCTAAAGGTAGTTCTTGCGTTTCCTCTTTTTTTAATGACATCCTTTTTTTTATCTTCCCCGGCGATGCCAGCCACCTTGACCTTTAAACATGTGGCCGGCAGCTTGTATATCAAATAAAGTTCTAAAAAAGGTGCACATGAGCTCCACTGTTGAACGTCGAACCAGTCTCGTGACTTTCGAGGTTAAATCACCCGCCACGGCCGTGACAGCGGTCGCCCAACACCTCGCCTCTAAGACACAAATAAAAATACAATCTACGGCAGTATAATTAGAATTATCTTCATATTATACAGCGTTAATATGAATCGAAACAAGTGAAGTGAGACAAAGAAAGTGATAGAGCTGCAAAAGTATTCGCAATTACTTTAGGTTCATTTGATTACATTGGTCATTACAGTCTGTCTTTAAGACGTTTTCTGTTCTTCCCCGGTGTCCGAATTTGCGCTGAAGCTTCAAGAAGACGACGGCAAGAATGAAGCTAGAAGCTAGAATGTATACTTTAACTCTCACTGTCACTAGTATCCAATAACATATAACTCAGAAATGCTCAACTTGTTCAATGTCGATTACTTGTGCACTTGTGCATATGTGTGTGTGGCGGAGGGAAAGGCTGCGTGTGTGTGTGTGTGTGTGTGTGTGTGTGTGTGTGTGTGTGTGTGTGTGTGTTTGTGTGTGTGTGTGCGTGCGTGCGCGCGCACGTGTGCACGTATGCGTGTGCATGGGTGCGTGTGCGTGTGTGTGTGTTTCACTGTTGTCGCCACGCAGCCTTACAACCGCCAAGCCCGCTCGTAAGGCCTGCCTTTTGTAAAGCGTGCAGCACCGCAAGCTAGCAAGTGTGCAACAAAGCCAACTTTACAAAAAATTCATCAACCCTTTTTTGGTTGAGAAAATGGGCTAGAAAATGTTGAGAAAAGCTTGTCTTGTATTTACCTTACCTACTACTTTTCCTTCCCTTTCGTGCAACTTTTCCTTCCGCTGCGTTGTACGATCCTGGTGTCGCTTGCGTTCGATGCCTCTAGTTTGCTCGGCGGGGCGGTTAGCAGCATTCGCCCACCATTGCCGCTTGCGATTCTTCGAAATAAATTGCTTCGAAATTAAATCTGTCCTTCACGTAAGACAATGAATGGCTCATACCCCCTTAAGCAATGACTCATACCTCCGTAAACGCGGTCTCCTCATTAAGGCGACAAAAGGGAAGTGAAATTCTACACTATAATGATAAGCGGCAATGGAGCCAGCTGTGAAAGAAGACTACGACGAAGAACGCAGAAGCACGAACACAAACGCAACCCGAGAGGCGCCAACGAGCCAGCTGCGGAAGAAGACGACGACGCTCGAGCCAATGATGATGATGATAGTTTTCCGGGCACATCCACGCGGACGCAAGTGAGCCAATACAAGCTTCGCTTGAAAAGAACAAAAAAAAAAAAAAAAACCACCTCATATCCCCGGGGTGAATGATGATGAGTGGGCGAAGCTACGGAGGGAATCATCGGTAAACCGTGAATCTTCCGTGTAATTCGCCCAGTATCGCCGCACTAAATCGAACGATTGACTTCCACCAATGACACGCGCCATATGTGACGTCATTCCTATTTTATAACAGCGCCCTTCATTATAATTGCACCATCTCCCACTTACGGGGACGCTTGGACAAACGCGTTAGAAACGTGCAGTACTCTCTAGTAAGGGGGAGAGGCCACAGCGTCTTACGCAGCCGTTTACACATGCCGGAACGTGCACCGCGTTTGCCGACGCCATCACATGACTGCTGAGAGAGTATAACCCCCGTATTCATAAACGCTCCTCGACTTGAACTTGACTTGCCACCGCCTTCAACGCGTTTCGAACGCGCTGCCCAAGGCGGTGGCAAGTCAAGTTCAAGTCGAGGAGCGTTTATGAATACGGGGGTAAGGCGGAGAGGCCACAGCGTCTTACACAAGCTTCTTACACGGGCCGTAACGCGCTAGCACAAACGCGTTAGAAACGCACAGTCTTTCTTTAATGTTGGGTATTTATTGGCATCGTGGTGCGTGTGTCGATGTGCGCTTCGTGGCGTAATGGCTAGCGCCGCGCGTTCGGAAGCGAGGGGTCCCTGGTTCGATTCCGCGCTACGGACACAACTTTCGGAATTTTTTTTTTTCATAAAAGTAGACGTGGCTACCTACTACGACGACAACGACTACTACTACTACTACTACATACTACAGAGGAGGGACAGACTCACACCCTAAGGAGCTTCGCCCTAAAAAAATAAACGAGATCAGTTGCAAAGAAAAGGTACGCCTGTGCACACGCAGCCTTCCAACCTCCAAGCCCGCTCATATTGCTGCCTTCTGTAAAGCGTGCACCACCTCAAGTTAGTAAGCGTGCAACAAAGCCAACTTTACAAACAAAGAAAAGAGACAGGTTGCAAAGAAAACGTAAATGCGCGAAAATAAACTGTTAAACTGCTGTTTAAGATAAAAGTATAAGGATGAAATAAATGCACGCATCAAGTACACGCATAAGAGAATATAATAGAACATAATTAAAGAGACACCAAAGAGAGAAATGATTTCAACTCTATTAGTAAATTGCACTTCTACAATATCCAAAAAGCCACTCCTACAGCCAGACGATGTTTAGTATAGGCGCAGTGTCGGAAGACAGGCTTTGCCGCCGCCTTGCTATTCTCGCACCAGCTCTCCCCGTGACGTCATGGATTTTGGCGGCGCCTCCTCGGCCGCAGTTAATAGTTTAATGGTTAAGATGGACTACACTGTAATTATAAAACAGTCAAGGACTGCAGCTAGCAAGCTTCGAAAACTTTTGTTGAACCATATCGGCCAAAATATTTTAAAATATTTTTTTTGAAGGTCGTGACATCACGCTGGCGTGCTGGCGTCCGGGTTACGGCGCGAAGTTAAAAAAAGTTGAACTTTGAGCTTCGTTTTTCTCTTCCAATGGTCAACCTATGACCGGCGAAATTTACCAAATTAGAGTTTTAAAAATAATACTTTGTTGTATAAACATGTTGACTGTTTCCCTTCAACGTCCCTTTTGAAGAGTTACAGGCGCTCATTCACGCCATTTGGTCTAGAGAGCGAGAAAGGTTTAAAATAAATTAATAGCGAGGACTTATGGCAGCGCGCGCACATCGGCTTGTGTGCGCCGCCCAAGGAGAGGCATAGGAGATGAAAATTTCCTTGAATGAGGCGAATGACGGGAAGGGGTGAACGGAAAAGAAAATATAAGAGATAAAGAAAATTATAAAATCACGGTATAAAAACCTAAGACAATGAAAACTAAAAGAAAACGGCATAAACGTGCTTATGCAAAATACTGACAATTAAAAAAAATGTGCCGAATAAATAAGAAGGCGCAAGCTTCTCGCTTCTTGAATGGTTAGGGTTGCGAGCTGGTGTTTCTCCCGGCTCCATTAGTTTTCGATATCCTCTGTTAAATTTTACTGAAGCAGCAAGAGAGTGCAGCAGTGCTTGCATGGCCTCGAGATACGTCGTTAGTTGAGACACGATGTTGACGCTGTTGTGAAATTTTGTTTCGGCAGAGGCCGCCGGTAGCCCGATGGGCAGACAGGTGGGTGGTGCGAGGGAGCGATTGAACGGGCGGGCGGGCTGGCGGGTGCGCACTTGACTTGCACACTACGACCTCCGCTGATCGTCCCTTAATAGCAGTTATCTTTAACGCGCCGCTGTTCTAGTTGAAAGGCTTTTGCGGCACATTCTCCCTTATGGGCGCGTGAATTTATTGTCTTCACTTGCACGCGCGCGCCTTTAGAAATGATTTGAACAATGACAAATAAATTTCTGGACTAACGCGCATGAACGTCTGCTGGTAAGTGGTTCTTGAGGGAAAGGTTGGCGCTATCTTCTGCAGCCCTTGAGGGAGCACGGCTCAGCGCCAAACGTCTGCTGGGCGCGTTCGTTGCTTTTTTTCCCCCTCTCTGCTGAAGGGTTTGCGGAGAGTTCACAGCTGTCGCAACCGCCGGCCTCAAAAATTATTGTCATACGAGGGCACAAAATGTCAGTTTATTACAGCGAAGCTGTACATGGCTAGGCGAAACGAAAATCCGTTCATCCGATGTGCGCAGAAATGCGGGCCGAGCCCGGTGATAGTGCAGAACGGGTCCAAGCGCAATGGCACATACTCCTGTGGACTCCCGGTGGTGGGCTTCGGGACCTGTAACGCGCCCTTGAACTACTCTTGTCACACGTAAAAGAGAAAGAGCGCCGTTGGTGACGTCGTTCTCTGAGCCTCAGCCGAGCGCGCGTGCAGCAGTCTCTCTCCGACTTCAACATGTGTAGGCCACGCATCGTACGAGCTCCCGAACAGCAGGCAGCTTACGAATAACAGCGCCGACAGCAACACCATGAGAGAGGTCGTGTTCGCCGTGCCGACCCTGCAGCCCGGGCACAAGAGCAGGTCCGCGTGGCCGAGCGCAAGCAGCAACTGCGTACCGATCGGATCCGGCAGCATACCAAGCCGTCGTTTAAAGGGACACTAAAGATAAAGCGAAATTTCAGCTTTAATGGTATATTATCCTATCACGGTCACACACATACCGTTCTTACTGCGAACAGAGGTTTAATAAGCGAGAAAATAGCGAAAAACTGAAGGATGGGTGCTGACGCCCCTTCGAATTTCCCGCACTGCACGTTCGTGACGTCGGAGATCGCAAACGCAGCCCGGCCGCGATTGGACGAGAGCGATTTATCGCTGTTGATATAACGCAAAATGAAATACACCTTAAACGTACATAAACAGCACTTGCCAACTTTTTCAGCTGTTTCAAACGAGGACGTACAAGTTTAGCGAAAAATTAAATAAGTAACAAGAAAAAATGGCGTGGCGCTCCGTGCGGTCGTGATAGTTTCGTAGTTTCATGCACGATGGCGCGCGCCTGTTCCGCTCTGTGTTGCAATGTTTGGTTGCGTGTTGCGGAGCTCGAAAAACGTTGAATTTGTGGGAAACAGCCAGAAAATACCTCGTGTTTGTAGTGCTGAGGGCTGTGTAAACGGTGCAAGGCGCTTGCTCAGGGGCAGCGGCAGTGTTGACCCGACTGCGTCCTTTCATGTGGTGCCGCGCGATGAGCCCCGGCCTTCGCAATGGTTGCCGATGATAAAACGGCAAAAGAGCCTGAGAAACCGATGGTGTGCTCTCTGCATTTCTTGCCCTCGGATTATGTGTATATATCCTGCCCTCTGAAAGTATCTTGGCAGGCCCCAGAGGCCAGTCCTTTCTCGAGCAGCTGTCTCATCAATGTCGCCTACATCAAATGCACTACTGATGCTCGTGCAGCAGCAAACTGGCGGCTCGGTGATTGCTGAATGTCATTAAAGAAAGACACGAAAAAACCATACCGAGTACGCGCGCAACTTTCTACGCTTGTTCTGTCGGGAACATCGTCGCCTGGCGGACCGGCCGCCTCGCCTTCCGTCGACGAAAACGACGCTTCGCTTTCCGTCGGCGCGGCCGGCTGCTCACCGCCATCGTACGCGGAAACACCTACCGCGCGAGCACGGAGGATCATTTCGTGCTCCGTTTCACTGAAGTCTCTCAAATGCAGTCCTGCTTCCCTGGCGAGCTCTTCGTTCTAAGGTTCAGCGTCAGCAACGGTATCCATCACGGCCACAGAACACCTTAGCAAAAGTCACAGTGAACGCAAACGCAGCGGCCATGCAGCCATGATGGAGCGAGCGGCTCGGCCGTTTACGCAAGCGGTGACGTATTATGGCGCCCTCTGATTCGCTGAGAGCAATGAAATCCGTGACCACACTGCTTCAGCGCCGATTCTGGGGTGAGAGAAATTGAGGAACAGATATTTGGTTTTTGTTTACGGATTTCTCCGCTAATAACTCATATTTTTGCAGCCAACAAAAACTGCATGCATTCCTGAAGGTCCTTCTTTTATTCCAGCTGAACTTGCTGTTTCTCTTTAGTGTCGCTTTAACGAACCGTCGGGATTAACACAGTGATAAACACCGGGACCACACGTGTCTGCTTAGCTGGTTAACCATCTGTACGGAATGATTTGGCGGTGTTTTTTTTTTTCTTCTTTTTTCGCACGTTCCTTGTCCGTGGAAGCTCTCGCCTGCGTTCTGACTGCGCCTGGTTAAGGCCCAATCAAAGCGCGCTCGCTTGCCCTCGAGGAGTTCGTAAATCGAAGGACCGTTCAGCGGCGTTAAATTGGACATTTATTTTACGCACTTATGACTGCGATGTGACGTGTTCAATGACGCTCGCACTAAGCACACCTTTAGTCAACCAGAACCGTGGAGCCGCCATGGCGTCGGGGAGGCATCCCGGTGGCCCGGCTTCGATTCCCCACCCAGACCGAAATCTACCTCATTTCCTTTTCAAAGCCACTAATTTGCATTGTTTACAGGAACCTCCCTGGAAAGTGTGACGTAAATCCGAGCATTTTTGACGTGTTTCTTTCTTCTTTCTTTGGGCGGTCGGCCATTTTTGGCGCCATCTTTCGGTCACGCCGACGCCGACGGATTTTCGGGTGATGGGGAATATAAGGCTTTCGCGTGAAAATGGAAAAAAGAAAAAGAAAAAAAAAGCGTTTACGAAAGTTGAAATATGGTATCGGTGGAGTAAATTGGGAAGCGAGAAACAGAATACAAAAAAAATAAGGGTACATTGGAGTAGAGGAAGAGTATACTTCAAAAGTTTAGACAAGATGGTTTAGTTCATTTTTCCTGGATGGTTTATGATCGATGCATCAAGCTATGTTTTCTGAAAGACTATTCCAGTAGGTTTCCCTTTAGTTTCCTTGATTTTATGCTTCGCTTCTAAGCTGTGGAAGATGACGTTATTTTTGTTTCGGCGCAAAAACGCGAATTCGGATCTTAAGTAATGAAGCACGCGCTCAAAGCTTTTCATCATGTCGAAGGAGTTCCTTTGTAAAAGGGGGCGGGCTATAGGCAGCCTGGGCACACAATCCCACGCGTGGGTGTGTGTACGAAAGTTCCCTAGGCCCGACCTTGTTGAGTTGTTGACGGCGGACGCCGACTCGCGATTCAGCCATATTGAGCAAATTGAAGAACTCTTGTTTGTTCTCCTGCCACGAAGCATTCGCTGCACAAGCCTACTTAGGTGGGCTTACAGTATGGCGGCGAGGATATTTCAGTCTCGATATAAAAGGCTATCGGTCATTAACCTAAGTTCACCGGCAAACAGCGCCGATATCCCGGTTTTGGCACCATCAATAACCTCCGCGCCTCTCCCCCTGTCCATCTACCTTTCTCTCTTCCACGCAGGTGTCACACACCAAACTAGCGCAGCACGTTGGTTTGGTATATCTCTAAATACGTTTTTTTTTCTATTTTACGCCTCTGTGAACGTACGGACTGTCTTTCACAGAGAGAAAATGCCCTTATCCCACCATTTAGAGTTAAGCCTTGGGTGCTCGCTGAGAAGCCTCGACAAAAATATCGCTTAGAGCGACCTAAAGTTGAGTGAGCTTATAGGGATTCAAGGGAATGCGTTGTAAAATCGGGGAGTAAACAGAACAGGGGCAACGCAAACGCCATCTGTCAACTGCAATTTAGCACCATGGCGAAGAAAGAAAGATGCAGAAGGCTATCTACACAAGCGCAAGGGTAGGTGGCGCCATCCTGTCAATGTGGGCATCTCGCATAGGATTATTGTTTAGGCACGACAATTGTATCTCCTTACGCATAATATTTCCGGGCTGACTTATGCATGAGCTACTGCTATCATCGATATGCCACTACTCGACCAATAAGGCGCGCTTCTTATGTTTGGATGAAATTATAACGTCTGCAAATTTTTGGAGTACACTTTCAATCGCGACAGCGCACCGAAAAGTTAGACGCTGTTTCACCTAAACTATCAAACAATCGTTCGTGCTGAATAACACTTGATCGACTTGCTGGCCCTTTATTACAGCGGCTGCACTTAATGGACCTACTCCTTTACAACATTCTACAAACTTGTTTATATTCTTTACATAACACCTGTCTGATCTTTTTTTTTTTTGCCCCTGAGATGCTCTTTCTTTCCCTGCGTGGTGGCGCATTAACTTTCTTAACTTCATTCCAGCCGTAAACATAACATTGCCTACTTATCGACTACCTGGTATCTTAGGTCTACGCGACAGATAGGTAAAAGAATAAATACCCACGATTTTCTCTGTTCTTGCTCTCTACGCTGTTACGGAATACGCATGGGCGCTAAAACTGAAGAGTATCTGTAAAACAATGGTCGTAATTTTACTTTAAGCATTTTATTGCTGGACCGTTTTGCTACATCTAGTAAAGGTTAAGTAAAGAAGGGAAGCCACGTCAACTACCAGCGTTTCGAAAGAATGATTTGTCATCATCAAAACCTTAACGAAGTCGACTGGTCCAAACGTCTCTTTATCTCCTTTATTTCTTATTGATTCCCTAATTAGAAGTCCCCATCTTCCATGTATAGAATACCCCTTTGGTATAGTGGGGGAAAAGAAGTATATAGTGGCAGCTGTGCTATCGCAGGTTATAGTATAGTACAACATATTATGTATTAGAACATCGGGAAGTAGTATGGTATAGTATGACTTTCGGCATTTGTTGAACAGCAATCCCCTTCCACCTCTACCGCTTGCCTCTGGTCGCCAAATAGCTTGTTTCGACATTCGGGCCACCATAGTGGTGCCAACTTCTATGCGTCGCTCTATTGTGTACGCCATCGCACGGACATCTAGCGGTCGGTGCACGTGCGCATTGGGGACAGACGAACACGTAGTCGCTGACGCAGATAGACGCAGTGAATGAAATATTGTCTGTGTGCAATAGAGAGAGGGGGATAGAGAGAGAGAGAGAGAGGGGCAGACGTGGGGGTTCAATTCATAAAGCCGTCAGCGCGCTCGTGGCTACCTAATCAGCTTCCCGCCAAAGCTTTTTCGTCGCGCGTTTTTCGGATCTGGAGAGGCTCATTTCCGCAATGGGGTTTGCCGTAGCGTCGGCGCTCAGGGAGTAAGAATGACGGTGTTTACGCTCCCAGACACATACATACACGCACGCACACACACACACACACACACGAGAGTACGCTGGCGCGATCGTACGTCGACCCCGAGGCAACAGGAGCCAAAAAAAAAAAAAAAAATCCGAGCGCCAAACAGCCCGGCAGCGGCTTTCCGCCCACTCCTCCGAACCGTGTCTCCACTTCATTCCAACGTCATCTCCTCCCCCATCCCGGACCTTTCTCCCCTCTCGACCACTTTCCTGTTGAAATTCGTTATTCCCCCCTACCCTTTCCCCCGCCCCACTCTGCCTCCATCTTTTCGAGCAACAGTGTCCCAATGTCGTTTCCACCTGATCCCAAAAGAGCCCCCAGCTTCGCGCTCCATTCTGGGAAAAAAGCTTACGCCCTCTCACGTCGTATAAGTTTGGGCCAACTGCTAGCGTTAGCGGCAAAGCGACAGTGCCGCCTCTGGCTCTTAGCGTCACTCGTTTGATTCAGTGCCCTTTTTCTTCCCATTTATTCTTCCCTCTCTCTCTCCCTCAATACTCAATAGACGAGAAAAAAAAAAAAAAAAGAGCCACGAGGATCACGTGTCGTCGAACGCCCACGCTCGGCGGCGGCTGCGCGAAAACCTGGTGCGTCGTCGTTTCCAGCGGCGGCTCTGGAAGCTCGATGTCCCCCTCGCAGTCTCTCTCTCTCTCTTTCTGTTCCCTTATTTATCCCTTCATTTTCTCGCTTTGTTTCTTTCGAAGCGATGAAAAGACTAAGATTGCTTCCCCTTCCTCATCTTTTCTTTCTCTCTCGCTTCTTCTGTGAAAAGCGAGCGAGTCTGACGGCGACACCTGTTGCTGGGAGCGCGCGACTGAATTTTGCGGCACCGTTTATTCCTTTGAGCTTGCGCTCTCGCCTGAATTCTGTTTCGCCGTGGTGGGCGTTTGTACCCGGCATCGTCGTCGTCGTCGTCATTGGTTCCGTCACCGCTGCGCGGCGCCACTGTCGGCACTTGCGGCCGCCGTATGGCCCGATCAATAATGGAAGGCACGATTCTTTATGCGACACGTTGCGTCTACGAGAAGTTCGCTGCGCTCGAAATCGTACCGGTTGCCGAGTTGAAGGTCGCGTTCCTGTGTGGCCGGTTGAAAAGCAAAAGCGGCAGTTGGGATCGCTTGATGGCAAGATGAAGGGGTCAGAATTCTATCCAAAAGTATAAACAACTCGGACGCAGAGGGCAAGAGGAAACGTAACGTGCCGCCTTCCTTACGCGACGTGAGTGGAAAAGCATGCGAGGCTGAATACTTGACGAAAGATCAAGGTTTGTAGACATACTGCCTCGATAAAGCGTGGTGATGCCTGGTTCGACGCCCGGAGGAGGGCCAATATTTCGGGTGCAAAACTTTCTCCCCGAGGAGCCGATGCGAGAACGAACGAACGAATGAACGAGCGAGCGAACGAACGAACGAACAAACGAACGAACGAACGAACGAACGAACGAACCACAGACAGACAGACAGACAGACAGACAGACAGACAGACAGACAGACAGACAGACAGACAGACAGACAGACAGACAGACAGACAGACAGACAGACAGACAGACAGACAGACAGACAGACAGACAGACAGACAGACAGACAGACAGACAGACAGACAGACAGACAGACAGACAGACAGACAGACAGACAGACAGACAGACAGACAGACAGACAGACAGACAGACAGACAGACAGACAGACAGACAGACAGACAGACAGACAGACAGACAGACAGACAGACAGACAGACAGACAGACAGACAGACAGACAGACAGACAGACAGACAGACAGACAGACAGACAGACAGACAGACAGACAGACAGACAGACAGACAGACAGACAGACAGACAGACAGACAGACAGACAGACAGACAGACAGACAGACAGACAGACAGACAGACAGACAGACAGACAGACAGACAGACAGACAGACAGACAGACAGACAGACAGACAGACAGACAGACAGACAGACAGACAGACAGACAGACAGACAGACAGACAGACAGACAGACAGACAGACAGACAGACAGACAGACAGACAGACAGACAGACAGACAGACAGACAGACAGACAGACAGACAGACAGACAGACAGACAGACAGACAGACAGACAGACAGACAGACAGACAGACAGACAGACAGACAGACAGACAGACAGACAGACAGACAGACAGACAGACAGACAGACAGACAGACAGACAGACAGACAGACAGACAGACAGACAGACAGACAGACAGACAGACAGACAGACAGACAGACAGACAGACAGACAGACAGACAGACAGACAGACAGACAGACAGACAGACAGACAGACAGACAGACAGACAGACAGACAGACAGACAGACAGACAGACAGACAGACAGACAGACAGACAGACAGACAGACAGACAGACAGACAGACAGACAGACAGACAGACAGACAGACAGACAGACAGACAGACAGACAGACAGACAGACAGACAGACAGACAGACAGACAGACAGACAGACAGACAGACAGACAGACAGACAGACAGACAGACAGACAGACAGACAGACAGACAGACAGACAGACAGACAGACAGACAGACAGACAGACAGACAGACAGACAGACAGACAGACAGACAGACAGACAGACAGACAGACAGACAGACAGACAGACAGACAGACAGACAGACAGACAGACAGACAGACAGACAGACAGACAGACAGACAGACAGACAGACAGACAGACAGACAGACAGACAGACAGACAGACAGACAGACAGACAGACAGACAGACAGACAGACAGACAGACAGACAGACAGACAGACAGACAGACAGACAGACAGACAGACAGACAGACAGACAGACAGACAGACAGACAGACAGACAGACAGACAGACAGACAGACAGACAGACAGACAGACAGACAGACAGACAGACAGACAGACAGACAGACAGACAGACAGACAGACAGACAGACAGACAGACAGACAGACAGACAGACAGACAGACAGACAGACAGACAGACAGACAGACAGACAGACAGACAGACAGACAGACAGACAGACAGACAGACAGACAGACAGACAGACAGACAGACAGACAGACAGACAGACAGACAGACAGACAGACAGACAGACAGACAGACAGACAGACAGACAGACAGACAGACGGTAGGGAGGTCATCTGTAGACCTTCTCATCGGGAGAGGAGGAAAGATCGCGCGGCGAGCCTTTCCTCCTCTCTGGCTTGTGCGAGCCGCCCAGGCACTGCTTGAACGAATTGCAGTCGCGTGCTGCGGAACGATTTGGAGATGTTTTAGGCTCGTACTTTGCGAAATTTACGCAATCCCAGTTCAGGCAAGGTCGTCGGGAAATCACTGTGTAGCTATTCGGTGCAGGGGTAACTAGAGTATGCGGAAATCTCTCTTGGGGGCTCAGGCATGCGACGTACATCATCAGCCGCGGTGTTCGCATACGTAGTGTGAACAGTTTTATCTGTATCGTTTTTCACTTAACCAAAGAACCGGTATGTTTGTATTGCCAGCATGAATTGGAAAATATTCTCACTATATGAAAGCTTGGCGTAGGAACTAAAACATAAGAGCGCATGCTCGTGTACGGCCAACCTGATGCAACCCCGAAACATCTAAGTGCCAGTCACTCTCTAATATTTCTGTCAGTCACCGGCATCGTTCTCAGGCATTTCAAGTCTAGATGACTTGAAATCGTCCACGCTAGCCTCCTGTGTGAGGCCTATGGCATTGCTCAACACAGCGATCACTGCAGTTGGTAAACGAGCATGATACCTATTTAAGCCATGTGCTTCGCCGTTGCATTGTTGCCCTGTAAAGCGGTAATATCCGAAGGGGATCGCACAAAAAGAATCCGACGGCTATTTGCGAGGACAAAATTTACCTAATACGGGTGAGTGCGTCCTAGAGAACGGGACGAACAAAACTGAAAAAGAAGAAAAATCGGTTCTCATCCTCTTTCTCGAAAAAGAAGCAGAAAAACAAAAAACTGAATAACGCCGCAATAAGACCTCTCATGGTCATACCGCATGCTTGGACCATGCGCTATATAGAACAAACAGATGTATAACCCAGCATTTACTACTGTTTCGGATGGATGGATGGATGGATGGATGGATGGATGGATGGAAAAACTTTATTTTGGTCCATTGGGTCGCGCTAGATTCCTAGCCCGAAGCGGGCCGCTCCCACGTTGGGACCGAAAGGCCTAGCCTATCAGCCGCTTCGCGGGCCCGTTGGACTGCCCATAGCTGTTCATCTAATGTGAGACTGCGTAGAGCTGCGTCCCACCGCTCTTCAGTGTTGTCCCACCGCTCTTCAGTGTTGTCCTTGTCGCTGCGTAACGCGGAGCAACGCCAGAGCATATGACTTAGATCAATAGTGTCGTTACATTTATCGCATGTTGTATTAGTAGATATCTCCGGATAGATCTTGTTGATTAATAAAGGGTTCGGATAAGTTCTTGTTTGTAAGAGCCTTAGCGTAATGGCTTGAGCTCTATTTAGTTTACTATGCGGAGGGGGGAAGACCCTGCGTTGTAGGTAGAAGTGCTTGGTTAGCTCGTTGTACGTGAGGAGGTGGTCCTTGTAATCAGGAACCTCAGCATCTTCTTGCCTTGTGGCTGCACGGTTGGCAAGTCCTCGTGCAGCATTGTGGGCAGATTCGTTGAGGTTCACGGGAGCACCGTTGATTTCTCCCATATGAGCAGGAAACCAGATGATCGTGTGGGGTTTGACGACCTTTCCGTCGAGAATTGCCAGGGCCTGTCTAGAGATGACTCCTTTGGCAAATGCTCGGACGGCTGCCCTAGAATCGCTGTGGATCCTGGATGTTTCGGATGCTCGGCCATTTCGCAGATGGTCGCTCGATTGCGCGACAAGTGTAAGTCACACTGTAACGTATCCTGTTATTACTGACCAAAACTATTTTATTCGTGGGTAGAAATTTCGTCCAACGAACGAAATAGTCGCGCAATGTAATCTACAGCTAACAGTTTGAGCGCTTGTAAAAGTAAGCAGCCCAATTTCTACCGTAACGGAATGGTACCCACGCTGTTACGATCGTCGCGTATCTTTCTTTACTACGCATTACTCCTAAACCGCAGCTTAGAACTATAGGGAGAATACTGCAGTAAGGTGACACTAGTGAAATGAATTTTCAGAAATACACAACTGATCGCCGAGACTGGTTGTAGGCTCAGACACGCGCGCGCACATCGCGCTGGGTGCTCCGTCCACCTCAACGCCAGCAGAAACTCCGGCCATGTCGACGTGCAACCACTTCATTACGTCTCACAGAACCGTTTTCCACGTAAAGACGCCACGTCATACTAAATAGACCACGCGAGTGCGAGAACAAACACTAGAAACTATATAATGCCGAGCGTATACCTGGCATATAACACTGAGCGCTCGCCCAAGCCAGCATGCCGACTGCCCATAGATGGCACCATTGCTTACGTAATATGGTGGCGCAATATGACTCCAACTTAGCTACTCTTTTAACTACTTTCTTAGCCTTCTGTCACTAGCTTGAAATTTTGCCAAACTTTTTTTTTCATTCTTTTTGGGTGCTTACTTCCGACTTTTCCGACCCTGTACCCTTCACAGAGGACAGGAGGGTTAGGCAACAAATGAGCGGAGAGAAGCACTAGCGGTACGAACACGTGAAGCTATCCATCATGTATAGAATTGGCCACTGAGATAGAGAGAGAGAGAAAACATTTATTAAAATAAAGGATAACCGCAGGGTCCTTCGACGGGTCCTGGGCGTGGGTGGAGTCCTCAGAGCAGGACCCCATGATCCGCGGCCGCCTCGCGCGCTCTCACGACCAGATCGAGCTGGTCCCGGGAGTTGACGCTAGACAGTGAGACTTCCTACTGTCGTGCGGTGGGGTGTGGGATTAAAGGGTTGGCGCTCATGAGCTGGCACGCCCAAGTGGCGTGGTAGAGCGTGGCCGGGGCATTGAAATCGGGGCATTGTAGCGGGTATTGTGTGGGGTACATGGCGTGATGTAGTGTGCGGTACAGAAAGGTGTTCGTCTACAGCTACCTCCACGAAACTGCTTCGGCGTGCGTGAGGGAGTCGTGCGGGGGGGGATATTTCCTGCGTTGTAGTCTGCAGTGTTGAAGTATGGCGAGAAATTGTTTTGGGATTGGTTCCGAACTCTCGTCGTCACGGTTGTCTCGCTGTGAGGCTCGGTGAGTGTGCGTTCGAGCCGAGGCGTGGGCCCTCAGGTTCCCGGCTAGAGAATCGCGTCCGGGTGTTCATACTAGTTTAGAAACTAGTTTGGTTCATACTAGTTTGGTTCCCGGCCAACTCTATTTTAGAAATTTCGGCAACGGCCGCGTTGCTTTGTGAACTAGCATCGCATGAAGCGTCGCAGGCTTACAAATTTCCGCCTCTAAACACTGAACCCGTCTTGTGCCTTCGTTATCGCTAACGATGCATTGAGGCATACGCAAATCGACTAGATTAGCCTTTGGGGCTTTCAGATGTAGTTGAACCGGCACAAACTAGTACGGGTATTTTTTTCTTCAGCTTTCTACAACCAAAGAGGAAGAAAGATAAAGGGAGGAAGGACAGCAGAGGATATCTTTGGTTGGTTGCTCTACACTGAGGAAGAGAAAAATGGGTAGAAAATATTAGACAAGAAAGAGCAGAAAAGAAGAAACTAATTAACCCAGACCAGTTAAAAGCGCCGTCACACACAGTCCGTCCAGATGTCAACCTCGCACACAGTTTCACGTTGTCAAACAGTTAGAGAAAGTCCGTCGTGCAGTCCAGTAGCTCATTTAAATAACGCAGCAGCCCGTTCCGCTCGCGCTGATGTCAATCGAGGCCGATGCTCAAGAATACTAATTTCAGACTGTGCAGGTGCTGTACAGCTTGATTTCAGTGTTGTGAACACCGCTGTTCTTCCCACGTTGAAGCGAGGCCACCCGTGAATGGGATGAACTCTTATTTTGCTGCACTCGTGAAAATCAAAGGGGTCCGTTGGAACACAAGTTCGACGACGACGACGACGACGACGACGACGACGACGACGACGACAACAACAACAACAACAACAACGACAACGACGACGACGACGACGACGACGACGACGACAAGACAACAGCAAGTTATCAAGGGGGCTAGTGCTACTACTTGCGTCTTAATTGTCGCTTTCACAAAACTACCTACACCTTGCTGGTCTCCCCAGAAAGTTCGTTATTTATTCAGTTCTTCTTTGCATCGGTGCTACTGCCCATCCTTCGAAAATGAAAGGATTCACCTTCGCTCAGCTCTAAAACAGCTAGACGGAAGACCTTTCTCGTTGGACAATGTTTTGCGGCTATCGTCTCGCATATCACAGCTGGAGTAGGCCGCAAAAGCGCTGCTGCTATTTCTGAAGGCTGCAGGACTCGGTGATCGTCCGTGATACTGAGTAGCAAATTTGCACCACGTCGGTGACATCGACACAGGTCTTTCTCCCCTTCTCTTAACGGCTCACTTCCCTAGTGCAGGGCCGCCGACCGTGCTCAGTACTGGTTAACCTCCCTGCCTTTCATTTATCCATATCCCTCTCACTCTGCTTCCAGTTTACGATTAGATCCAACCAGCCCTGCCGTATGCCAGCCAACCGGTTAGCGCAATTAGTAGGGCGACTGCTGTGCCTTGCGAACCATGCTACTATATAGGATCCAATATAACAGCTGCCAATTTGATGGGAAACTAGCACCTGACGGTATAACAGTAATATTGAATATACGTGTATTGACATTTAGCATGTTTTAACTTTGTTTTATTTTATATTTTCATATTTGTTGGCTTTTGTCTAATCGAAAACCCCGAAGAAGGTACGCTGTTTTCTTGTTGTTTTTTCTATTAAAGGTCCACTCCCGTTTGAGAAAACTACTTTATTGCCAAAAAAGTCACAGGCCTGCGCGGAACACGCAGCACAGTCACAGCGTAAGCTGGCTGAGCGGCGCAAGAGTAGCTCCAATTTCGGCACCACGCACAACAAGGTCTTCGCGGCAAAGTGACTTCACCTCGATTTTGACGAGAACTGAACTGAACAGTCCGCCCGGCGTCGACGGCGAGCTGCGGCTTGTAATGCTCTCTGCACAGCAGTCTGCTGAGACTGATGATGCCTGGTTGTAGCCGCGCACGTAGCTCTACGATTCGCTTCTTCAGCAGGGGTTCGTACCTTGCGAGGAGACGCCATAACGCGTACCGAAGAGGTACCCAGAATGCGTGGCGCACATCTAACATCGGGGTATCATTGATTGCGCGCCTCGTCTGAATCGCATCTCGTCACACGTGGCGGTTGCAGACACGTTAAATAGATGACCCCACCATACTGGCGGAGGCTCGGGTCGTCTGCTCCGGCGCGCCTGGGTATAGGGCGCTTCTAAAGGGAATTTTTCTGCTGCCTGAAAACAAGCGGTAGGGTGGCTCAGTGGTGAAGTATCCGACTCCCACACAGCGGGCCTGGGTTCGATTCCGGCGGAGAGCGGGTACTTTTTTCGCATTTCCGGCGATAGCGGTTACGGGGCGGTGGCGGCGGCATCATCGCCACCCGAATCGGCTATTGGAATGAGCCCATAACAGCTTACGCTGTAAAACGATGTCACCTATCGCCTAACGTTATTAGCCTTGAATCACTGAGAGCCATTTATACAGCCGCGTATACAACTGCTGTCAACGTTTGCAACTTCCTTTCGACAAATCAATTAATCAACAAAGATATTGAACTCGAACCTGCGACCTGGCAGCGCAATGTGGTACGGGGAAGGCTGCCGCGAAGGTTGAAAGGGATACGGACGCACCATCTAGGCCCACTTTGCGTGCACTCCGCCTGCAGCCATGAACATGAACTGCAGTACCACCTCCAATTATTCATTAGTCTTCGGCCGCTACGCTACATTTGTTAGCACAGTCGATAACGAAACTTTCGCAGCTGCTCTTTCAATGAAATGTTCCTTATTTCTGACTTCTACTGCGGCTTATATTAACACGAAAGTGTTTTATGCCGGGGTCCACCAAGACTTCACTGACGTATTTCCGTCACGAATATGACGTTCTTACAATGTACACGAACATAATACAAAGAAAGAAACCAGAAGAAAAAGTTCCACAAACATGCAAAATTTGGAAATCGAACCCACGACCTCTCGGTCCGCGACGATAGATCGCCGAGCGTTTAACCCATTGCGCCACAAACGCATTTGCAGAGAGCTACACAGACGCGCCTTATATATCTAACACTCCTCCGTGTACCCGCCCTCTTGCTCGGGGCGGTGCCGCCGCCTACGAGCAGAAAAGAGAAGTACTGCATTATGACACTAACGCGCACCGACAGTGAACGCTTCGGTGGTCTCAGCACTACGACGCCTCGATGCCAGCATTCGAAGGGACGCTGGCATCAAGAAGCACTACCAACGCCACCTAGGTGGCGTTCACCGTACTCAGCACAGCGGAGCGTGGCCTCCGCAATTAGCTCTGAAAATGTTTCTGAAGTTGATCGCGGAGGCTGCAATTACGACGCGCTGTACGCGCTGATTTGACTCGGTGACGATTCAGTTACGTGCTTTGTCTTGCGCGTTGTATTAGTGTGTCAGTTACGTGCTTCGTCTTTCGCGTTGTGCTAGCGTGTGCAGCGTAGTGCAGCTTCCATATTCACGACGGTTGCTCATGGTCATCGACGTTGGTAGTCGTGATGGAGGAGACGTGCCACCAGGCGTCAGCGTGGGTGCATCAACGCCTAAGGGCGCTTTAGCCACAAAACACCAATAGACATTATATATCAATGTGCAATATACATTACACTACTTCTGTGAAGACACGTTTCACTTTCGTGTTCTATACCGATTCCTATATAAGAGGGATCAACCACATTTTTTTTTCTTGCATTATATGTCGACATCACTATTTATATTTGTATAGTGTGCTTGTATTATTGCACGATCCTATTTTCGCTTTACCAAATCTCTTGGGCGCATCCTTGATTTTTTATGTTAGAAGTGTTCGTTTCTATTCTCGTGTATTGCTGTTGTTCCCTTTTTGTCTTTGTTTTCGGTAAAAAGTGTTTTTGCGTAGTGCTTTAGTTAGTTTCACTTTGCTGTACGTAACCCTCCACTGTAATGCCTAAATGCTGCTGTGGGTAAGACAGTAAATAAAAAAATAAAACAAACAAACAAATACAGTGTGCTTTTCCGAGCCGTCTGAAGAATTCCACGTCGCGTCCATGTAATCTAAGTAATGGTGGCAGATGGTTCTGTTGCTGACCTGTAAGCAAATGCTTCTGGTTCCACGGACGGATACCAAATATGGGATGCTTGCCTAGTATCTATGTATTCCGCAGTCACACGTCCCAGCTCCAAATCCGCCTGCCCACGTATTCTTCGTCATAGCTCAGTAAAACTTAGCTGGGCTTCCTAATCCCCATGTTCACTACATATTGTGGTCATGTGTGGGCGATTAGGAATCTCTAATAGCCAATTTCGGCCCAGCATCCATTAACTTACTTCTACACTGCAACATACTACGCCATCATGCAGAAAGGTTGAACTCGCTGCATGTCTATCGCGGTACCACGGATGGACGGCGCATGTGTGCCATGGTAAGGTACACCACAAATATAAAGCGATATAATGATCTCGCACTTCTTGCTCGTGCGTCGAGAGTCAGCCTTTAGCGAAATGTCGAAATGTGCGTACAACGGCGCTGTAGTCGTGCAGAGTGCGGAAGTGGCTCCCGTCTTCGTTACAACCACTCTCGCGTCGGCGTTTCGCTATGCACTGTAAATATGGTCCGGAAACATGGATCGTTCCTACACCAGTGAACAATTATTACTTGCAATCACTAACTTACACACTCCCCCACCTGTTAAAGAAATTTTCAGAGAATAGTGCTGACCTCACCCAGCTATCACGGAAAACATTATAGGACATCTTTCTCCCATCGAATAACATTACTGATTCTTTGTTATCATAACTATTTGTTGAAGTGTGTTAAACGTTGCAGTTGCTTTTGTTAAAATGTGCCATCTTGTCTGGTCTTGTTGTACACAGAAAACATTCTCCGTATGATTTAAGTGTTAAAATTATCTTGTCTGCTTTTTATTTCATTGTGCTTAGAAAACACATTTTATGTGTGACGTCATCCTGATACGCACTGTGTGTGCCTGTACCACAGACATGCGCTGCGATAAGCGCTATGCTATCATTTCCCTTGCTCAGTTCTCACACAAGTCCTGCGACCATTCTGGCTGTATATATTTCATGATGGAACATTAAAGAGGGTCATTCTTGGTCCTGAGACGACGAGCGTCTGTCTGGCTGTCTGACATTATGTAGGTCTGTTTCTTGTGAAGTGAACTCTGATCTTATATATACTTTGGTTCCTTGATATGACGTATGTTGTTGCTAATATAGGGACCGTCGCGTGGTCAAGCTACTTGTAAAAGTAGCTTTTAGCGACTGCCCCATTTTTATGTGACAAAAGAAAAAAATAAATTATTTGATTATTTGATTGTTATTTGACTATAGTGCCGTTCAGGAACGCTGAAGTCTTGCTCAGCTGAGACGCTCCGCATGCTTCTAGCTCGGGCGCCGAGAGCAGCTCAGAACCCAGCTGCTCTTAGGCAGAGCACCAGTTTGATCAGCTTAATATGTCATTACCATTCCACTTGTGTCCATTTGTGTGCTCACGCTTTATCGGTGCCGACGGGCTATGCTTCCGCACGGACCGTCATAAATGGCGCGTGGTGTCACTTCCCTCCTAAGAGTTTGAGCGGAAGATGAGAATTCACTCCTGTCAAGTTCGTCTGCTAGTTGTGCGGCAGACGAGATTTCACTTCTGTCAAAATCGTCTGCTCCTTGTGCGGCAGACGAGACTGAACTGTAAAGACGATCGCACCCACGCGGTTTTCCTTACGTGAATTAAATATAACTCATTTTTCCGCTCAAGCAGTTCGCCTGCACGCCACATTTATTTCGTTTTCTTATGTTTTCGACACGGTCTTTCTTAACACGCTTTCTCTTCATCTTCTTCTTGTTCTGCTTCTTAAGCTTATATCCACCTACGCCCACCAGCGAAGAAACTCTTCCTTTCCTTCGTGAAAAATGTTGTCCTCCCCCCCCCCCCGCAAGTTTCCCTCTAATCACCCGCAGGTGACATTTGCTTTCCCTCCTCGAAGCCCTGTCAGCAGAGCTGCACATCATCTCTTCTCGTGCTATTCATAACACCATGACTTCCTTTGCTGCCCACGCTGTTTCCGCAGGCCCGTTTGAATTCGTTGTCTCCATGCGCCATGCACGAGCCCGCGGGCCAGCGCAGACTCTCTAGCGTTCCAACCCTGGTCCCCACGAAAATGCAAAGCAGCAGCACCCGTGTTACGGCCGCCGACGCACGTCCCCGCATGTCGGACTTCAGTGATGAAATTGTACGTCCTTCGCACCAAGAGAAACACAAACATAACAGAAATGTGTTCTCGAGAAACGACGAAAGAAGCAAGGAAACACGTTTTCCGCCAGAGAGCTAAGAACAAAAACAAAGTTAATGGAAGAGAGAGTGAAGGGAAGGCCTTACCTGGGTTCTCTGCCTGCGCCGCTGGGATGAATGAAAACTGCGCGTCTTAGGCCGGAGCCCACCTACACTTTGTTCGTGCGTGCGTGTATGCGTGTGTGCGTGCGGGCGTGTGTGCGCATGCGTATGTGCGTGGTATAACGGCAAAGCTTTGTTGCAGCTGAGCGCGCGAACGTCCTTGCTTCGTGCCTTGTCTTCTCGAGGAAACCCGCTCTTCCTTTCCTTGTTCCGAGCGCCGCCTGCGGCGCGCTTGGGCGCCGGACTCCTTTCTCAATGGAATCGTGCGAGCACGCTGTGCTGACAGCGAAGATGGCCGACGATGTGGGAAAAAAAAAAACGAAAAGACAAGAAAGGCGGGATGAAATAGAGTGACGGAGAAACAGTGAGATGAAATTCCTTTTGATGCAGCGGGAACCACGGCTTGTCGATCCGTTCATCTCGGCGCTTCAATGGCGATGCCTCGGGTTGTGCTCGGAGTGTGTGCGCAGATAGTGCGCGCGCCGCGTGATTATTGTGCGAGAGTGCCGCAACAGAAGAAAGCTCGGAATTTGCTCGTTTCGCTCTTTGTACAAATGAAAATGCTGGCAGTTCCTATTTCGCGGGAGAAACAGCTTCTACCGTATCTGAATTCGTTAACTCCTTCCCAGTGGTCCATTAAATTGGCATGAATGAAGTTCATTCTGTTCGTACCTGGTAGAAGGGATATTTTTATTTCTGGGGCTACTGAGAAGATTCTTTAATGAAAACTGGAGAGGTCTGCCTGGCGACACGCCTGTCGTGCTCATCCAGATAGGAATGACGCCAAGTGAACTGATAGGTACCAAGGGGGGGAGGGGGGGTCGATCCCCTCCTCCCAAAATTTTCTCACGTACCCAACCCCCTTCCCCCTTTCCCACGGAACAGAAAGTTTGAGGAGTTGGGCTCCGAAAGAGCGACATGGATGAAAGGGAAAGCCTTAAAAGTGAAAGCGAGGCGCGGGCTAGTGGCGGTTCGAAGGGGGGGGGGGGGGGGGGGGGGGGGGGGGGGGGGGCGTTGTCATAGGGGCGATCCCCTTTCCCATACACAGAACATTGTGGCTCCACTCATGGCGCGCCTCTTCCTCATTCCGGAACGTGTTAACCATAACTGCTGAAGGGGGATAAGCGATAAAAATTCCACACACAGATAAAGATGAGACGAGCGCATGCATAAAACTTGGGGGCATTGTTGATCTCCACTACGCCTTCGTGTCGTCGAAGAGCTTCTCATTTCTGGTACTTGACCGAATGGTCGACCACGCTGCGCGGCAGAAAAGCATTCCGAAGATATTGCGACTTGCTTGTCTAGGAAACGCTTAACAAGCACCCCCCCCCCCTTTTTTTTTAAATTCTTTTTTTTTTCACTTGTCTCTGATTTTGATTATGTTAATAACCTTGAGAAGAACTTGCTGTTAGGCTAGTTTGTACACGCTGTTAATGAAAACAGGGCAAAAAACGGCTCAAGAAACAAAGAAAAACCTACAGAACGCCGATTTCCGCGCGGCAAAATATATAAAGGACGGGGGTGCTGCACCAGGGAAGCTAAGAAACCGCCACAACAAACAGGTGGGAGGGCAGATAGGTGAATGGCTTCGAAGTCCGTGCAGAAACAGAAATATAGGCATGTTAGGGGCCACTGAGTGCGACAGTGACTAACGGACAAGAATTTGAAGAAGGGAGTGGGGTGATGGATACGAGGAGGGGGGGGGGGGGCGCACATAAAGACGTTAGGAATGAAGTTGGCGGGTAATTATGGACATGGAGAGCGTCTCGTCACTGCCAGATCGCTCAACACCTGTACTATACTATACTATACTATACTATACTATACTATACTATACCAAACTATACTATACTATACTATACTGTACTATACTATACTATACTATACTATACTATACTATACTACTATACTATACTGTACTATACTATACTATACTGTACTATACTATATGCCATAGTAACCAAGCCCCAGTGGCGGGGACCCTGTCAGAGGGAACGTGCTCCAGTGGGGAGCACGAACAGCTCTCGAAAATGGAGTCAAATGTGAAAAAACAAGCAGTTACTTCTGCAAAGTGGATCTGCTAGCACTTGCTTTGTTTCCGTGTAGTAGACTTTCGATTGGCCCCCACGCGTACTGACGTCACTCATTGACGAGCACGAGTCGCCCAAGATCTCGCTTGCTCTTTCGAAAATGCGATATTGAAATAACGAATCTCTGCGATTCAACGAAAATATAAATGTCGAGTGAGTCAGCGGCTTCGTTATAGGCATGCGCTTCGTTGTAACTATTTTATGTGGTCAGGAAGTAAAAGCTGAAAGGAATCGCTCGGCAGCAGCGCGCTCCGAGCCGAACTCTTTCAATGGAAGCGTGTAAGTTCGAAGCGCCGAGATCGCAGAATGCCGATGGCGAAAAAAAAAATAAAGAGTATAATTTTATATGTGGAGCGAACAGGAGAGAAAAGTAGGAGGGAATTCCTTTGATGTAACTCCCACAGCGTGACCGCAGCTTCTGCTTTGTTCACCCTTCTGATAACGCCTAAGGCTGTGCCTAAGGTCACAGAAAAACTTGCGGTCCCTTATCTTAGAGTCAATTTTGCCAAGAAATAGATGCTTTGCTTTTGCACAAATTCGCATGCTTTTATGCTATGCTTTGCCTTGTTTGATGTTTTTTTTTCGGGTGGTGGACGCCGCCAGCTGTCGCGATCATAAATTTTCCTCGGCCTTTTGGAATTTTGCAGAGCTGTTTTCGAGTTAGTAAAGGTTTGAGTGATTCTTAGCGCTTAGTAGATCGATCGCCTTTGAAATACGACGGTGCAGTTCTCTACGTACGCCCGAATCAGAAAGAAGCTTTCGTCAACTGCCAGGCACTCTTTCTGAGCACACCCTATGTGTTCCGTTGTATATCCCTATCTTTATCTGTGTATCATTTTCTTCTTTATCTTCTTGTATCCCCTTACCCCTTCCGCAGTGCGGGTAGCAAACTGGATATCTATCTCCCAGCTAACCTCTCTGCCTTTCGCCTCTCATTTATATATATATATATATATATATATATATATATATATATATATATACCTTGTATCTTCATGCCGGTTTTGTCTTCTCTTTCCTATCGTTGTTGCTGCAAAGCCACCGCGTGTGTTGCCGTCCATAGCTACATAGGTTATAAACGACAGTTGCGCCATGTACGTCAGAAGTATTAACGTATTCCTAGAGAGTGATGGTGAAGTGCGAAAACTACGGAGTACTTAACTGAAGACAGGGACAGATGTTCTATTACGGCCACTAATTACCAATAGCAGTGCATATTTATGAGCGCCAAGGTCTGCTATCGACGCAGTAGACTCAAAGCCGAGATTTCTGTAACAGACAAAGTTCAGGAGGGCCAAAAACACACGAAAACGATCATCAAATTTCAGGCATTCTGTGCAGCGCGGCTCATACGCTATTCTGCTTCTTTTTAGGTCGTAAATGACACTTTTGAAACCGCAATGAAGTCATGAAGAACACTTATGCGCGAATGAAGGCAACCTACTTCTTCCATGAATCTGACGCACTGTTATTAAATATGTTCAAGATTTGATATTACCACAACTTGTTTGACGTACAGCTACTGTTACAATTACTGCTACTAGTGTTGCTACAACCTATGCTACTACTACTGCTGCTGCTATTGTTACTTTCACGACTGCTTCAACAAGGTCTAAGCGCTTTTACGTTCCCTACATTTACCTTTTCCACGTTTCCATGCACCGGGGCTAAACAAAACTATCGTCTTCTACTTGAGGGCTTTATCATCGTACTGTACACTTCTACTATTGCATACGTCTGCTATTAATCGCTGCGCCAACTGCTATGGCTCGAACCACCATCGCCACCACAGTAATCGCAGCTACTGCAAAGATTTAGTATACCGTCAGTTCGTACAGACTCTTAGCTTTTTCTGATGAGGCTGCGGCGTATCGGTGGTGTCTGAAACCCGACGTATTTGACGTGTTTCCGGCTCCCAATATTGCTTCCGCTACATTCAACCAGCAAGAGCACAGCCTTTAAGATCCGCATTTCAAATCCAGAGGGCGCCACTCTATGTATAGCGTGGGTTTGGAAACCACCTATTCCGAACAAGCGAGGCGAAGACGTGTTCAAGCTTGTATACGCTAGCCTGTGCCGGCGATGTAACGCAAAAAAAGTTGGCCGCATATCTGCTTGCTTCACTGCAAATGACATCGAAAGACGATAGTCTTCTGCCACCCCTGATAAGTAACACCCTCTCTTGTCCACCCTCCCTCCCCTCCCCTCTCACTCCTCCCATGATGGATGCAATGGAGATTTTGCTGAATTCAATTCAAGTTTACCGCGTTCGCCCTGCTCTCGCGCCATCTGTTGGGACCTTTTATTACCGTTGACTTAAAGCCGGCTGCAGAGCCGCGGCTTCAGTCGGCTTTTTTTAACGCGTAGCGTTTCCTACACCATTTCTAACGCATTCGACGCCATTTCTAACGCATTGATTTTTCATTTACTAACGCAAAAACCAGTACAATATGTATTCCTAATTAAATGAACGCTACGGATTACGGTTATGTGCCTCAAAACTCCGTACTGCTAAATTAGCCATCCTATACTCCGTTTCATACATCAGCCAGGTGCAACGCTGTAAAAGCTGCGCAAGAAGTACGGCCATTGAAATGTATTGCTCCGCGCGTTCCGTCTATGCAGCGGTCTATGCTTCGCTGCGCGCCAGCGGCGTTTGCTCGCGCGAGCTTGCACGTGAGGCTGCAGCGACGGGCTGCAAATAAAACGCGCATAGCATGGCATTTTCAGCGCAGCTTAAGAAACTAGGGTCTTTAGAGTTACGTATCTATGTATTTTCTATTAAAGGAACACACCTCCTAATACTTACCTAGTGATGTTGCACCTCAGATATGCGTAATATTTACTTTGTGATCGATTACGTTCACAAGTATGAACAGCCGTACCAGTTTAAGTAGTGTGGGCGGTAAGCAAGTGGTCCAATTTTGGCCGGGTGGCTGAATCGGGTGACAGACAAACAGACAGACAGACAGACCAAATTTTCAGCGTTTAAGTTCCCCAAGAAAGACTATCGTCTTAAAAAAAAAAAAAAACAGCTGCTGCTCCCGCGTTCGTCGTCATCGTCTCCTTCCACAGCTGGCTGCGTTGCAGCTAATCATTTCAGCGTAAAATTTCCCTTCTCTTCTGTCGTCGTAATTGAGAGGCCGCGTTTACGGGGGTATGAGCGATTGCTTAAGGGGGTATGAGCAATTCATTGTCTTACGTAATTGACAGATTTAATTTTGAAGCAATTTTATGGAAATCCATCCAGAAAAAAAAATTACCACAGCTTGCACTAAGTTGTGCAAGGATGGAGAAACAGTGGAGCTGGTGATCACCTTGCTTCTTCCAGTTTCGCTAGGCTCGTCTAAATATCGCTACGTTCCGCTAAGTTTTGCTAGGCTCCGGATGATATGCCGGATGATACGCCGGATGAGCACGAAATCACCGCATTCGTTCTCGGCTGGCGGCACGATGAGCTTCCAGCTGAGCGGCTTCTTCTTCGGGAGTCTTGTACTTCTTCGGCCGTCCCATGTTACATTTACTCAGTGCGAAGTCTACGAGAGTTGTGTGTGTCGCCGTCGCGGCAACATGATCTTTATAATTAGTGTGACGTCATGGCCAAGCTTCACAAAGTGTTCACATGACTAAGCAAAGCAAGAATGACATGGCTGGGCGAAGCTGGGCAAGTGATTGCTAGCCGGTCTACTGGAACGCGGTGTCGGCATCGCAACGCGTTGGAACGCTGTGTCGGCATTCGAATCCAGCGTCGGTGTTGCAAGCTGCGCTATGCAACGCGCAGTGACGTCATCGCTGGCGCGGCGGCGGAGGAGCGTTGCCGGAGCTAGTAGAAGCGAGGCGCAGCAGTGGCAGGTGGTTGCTATGCAACGCAGGTGACGTCATCGTTCAGCGAGTTTTTTTTTTTAGCGCGTTACGGACTGACGATCGGCTTAAACAGCTCCGCAGTTGAAACACGCTCGGGAAAGGGCTCATAATCGATGTGCCGATTCTAGCATGAGGGCTTCCGAAGCCCAAGCGAAACGTCAGCGAAGAGCCGCGGACCCCGAGTTGAGGGAGCGCGATGTTGAAACAAAATGTCAGTGAAGAGCCGCCGAACTCGAGTTCCGTGAGCGCGATGTTGAGACCAAACGTCAGCGTCGTCTAGCCCCCCCCCCCCCCTTCCCCCCAGGAACCCGACAACGGTGGTGCACGCCTCGGCAATGCTTGTGTCAACTTCCCTGGTGCGATGGCTAGCTTTCAACGTGAGTTTCTCAACCGCAACTTTGGAGCCAGCTGCAGTGCGTATGAGCGGTTGTGGTTCGAGCACAATGTGGTTCTCGTGAGTGCAGTTCGCTCGGAGGAACGCCGAAGAAACAAACACATGACAAGCTTCGCTTGCTGCAATTTCCTCGTCAGGGGAAGGGCTACTAATTTTTGTGTGTGTGTGATGCCACAAGAATGTCGGCGCGAAAAGCTTTCGTTCGTGGGGGAACGATTTTTGCTCTCTGCTGCTTCCCGCCCTCCGGCTCCGAACCCGGGCTCGTGTTCACAAAAATCTCTTATGCTAGAATTGTTCGTAGGAGCAAATTTCAGGCAATCGTGAATCTGGACATATCATTAAGGAAGGAGGCAGGCCAATGGCCGAACACCATTTAAGAAAGAAAGGCTTTGGCAATTTGACCCCAGATGTGCCAGCAAACCGCCGAGATTTTCATTCCTGTTGCATGCCGATAAGACACGAGGCAACTGAGGAAGAGAAAGAAGAGACCCTGCCTTTGGTAGGTGCTGACAAAATGGCCCACAAAGCCCACCGCCAATGTCCGAACACTCCGAACAGTCACCGTTATACGCCACACGATTTACTTTATGGGTACCAACTGTATCGACCGGGTCCTATTCGAAGAAACCAACATCACGCGTATCAAGACAACAGTGAACGGTTATGTTTATTGTGCTCGGTATTTTATACCACAGCGGGGGAAAGGGGGTTCATGGTAATGGAGGACAAGGAAAGGCACGTGTAGTTCCAGCACGCAAAGGTAGCTTGTGCTCGTTGATCTGATACGATACACCAACGGCGACCGCTTTCCCGTCATCCGTGTTTCAGTTCCTGCTTTTCCACACCTCTCAACCAGTCTCCTTCTCACGCCCTCGCAAAACCTTTGCCAGTGGCACTGAAACGGACAAAACTGGGGAGCGCATCTTTCCCGTTGACAATATATACAAGGAAGAAAATTTACTCTCGTTTCTTACTACTTTCTTCGTGGCTATCCCTCTCTCCAGTTAGTCTAGTGCCATTGCATATTTCCAGTTGGCACTGACAGAAACAGAATTTACTCCCTCTTTCTATTTTTTTTATACCATCCCCTTGTCCAGTTACTCCAGTGTCATTACATCTTTCCAGTTGACACTGAGGGAGATGAAATTTACTCTCTTTTCTTTTCCATTTTCTTCGCTGTGATAGTTCTTTTAATTGGGACAGATAGCATAAAAGGTACTCCACCTACTTTTCATTTCCACCACTGCGATCTCCTTCCCCGTTACTCAAGTGCGACTGCATCTTTGCTGACACTGAAAAGGGGGAGAAAATTTACTCGATTTTCTTTGTTGCCAATTCCCATTTCCGCTTAATCTAGTGTCACTGCAAATTTTCTGTTGCCACTGATAGAAATAAAATCTCCTTTTTTCATTTCCGTCGTACACATCACCCCTCTCAGTTACACTAGTTTCACTGTATCTTACTGTTGACATTATAAAAGACAAAATTTACTCCCACTTTTTTTTTTCATTGTGTTGCGAATCCCCCTTTAGTGTTAATCCAGTGTCCCTGCATTTTCCCTCTGCCGCTAAAAGGGATAAATTTTACTCCCTTTTTATTCCATTTCCTTCGTTGAGATCTCGCTTCTCAGTTATTTCAGTGCCAACGCATCTTTCCCATCGGCACTGAAAGGGACAAAATTACAATCCTTCTTCTTCCGTCTCCCATGTGCTTCCTTAATTTCCCGTTACTCCCGCATCTCTACCGCCGGATTGAAAATGAGCAAAATGTACTCCCGCTCGTCGCTCCGTTGTGCTCTTCTCAATCTCCCGTTCCTGTCGCCCACCTTACGACCCCGTGTCACTGCATGCATTCCGCCAACGTCAACAAAGCATAACTCTCGCTCTTCGCTGCGCGAAAACAGTCGATTTCGCGAATGGCCCTGAACTTGGCCGTGATGCTCTTGCACCAAGGCTGCGTGAAGTTCGTTGGATGTGCACAAGTACCGCCACCTGTCGGGATGAAAGAGTAAGAACGAAACCGTTCGATAATAGGGAACCATGGGAAGTAATAGGATGTGCGTGGGTAGGGACTATCCGAAATGGAGGGGGATTGCGTAGGCTGATGGAATTCCATGCAGGAGTGTTTGGAAGTTACTTTTTGTTTTCTCTCTTAAAAAAAAATCATTTCCAGCTCTCTCTCTCTCAGGAATATATCCGGAGCAAAAGACTGGAGACGGTGGCGTGTTGAGGCTGGTGTCTCCACCTGGAGAAATGTCCCTACACTGAGGTGACAAAATTGGGGAAACGTTGTGGCCTTTAAGATCGGCGACGACTTGGAGCAGCTACCCCGGAGGCTTTTGGCGCGTCCCAGTGAATTGACGGAAACATCCAACAGGTGTCTCTTACGAGGCTGCGTCTGCTAAAGCCCCTGATTTATGCGTCTGCGGGTGCCATGACTCGGCCGCTTGAAGTTCGAGAATGAAGCGTTTCTTGACGGTCAGATGGCTGAAACGCGCGTCCATCTTAATCTAGTGCACTGTTTGCCAATTTTTTATGTTCCTGTCTTATCGGGGTTCGAGCACTCACGTACTGCTTTGCTTCCCTATTGGTTTTCAGCTCTGTCCTTTCGACCAATCGTCGTCATGATCTCAGTTATCATTGTCATACGCCAATGTTAAATCCGCTGTAGGAATAAAGCGTTCTGCCCGTGTTATCGAATACTCGAATATACGTTTTTGTTGTAATATAAAAGGGGCAATCAACACTAACTGGTCTATCGCGGGAGAAAGACCGATGAAATACAGATGGTGGGACGGGGGGGAGGAGTTCTGGATGCTTGTGAGGAGCTTATTGCGCAGACGCACCAATTCTACACAATCGAATCATTCACTTTAACTTTGCTAAATAGTTTTCAATGATTCGGCAGAGTGACTCTTTCTTTAGCTCACTACCAATCTGTAGTCTCCATTTATTTATCGTAAAATATTATTGCACAGCCTAAATATAATCGAGTTCTAATCAAACAGTGTGAGCTGCTGCAGCATATCTCCTTCAGCATATCCCCTTATCTCTTTCAACGAACACGGGCATGCACTGTATGTGACGTGCTTTTTCCTTACTCACATTCTGGGGTTTTACGTGCCGAAACCACGATTTGATTACGAAGCACGCCGTAGGGAGGGACTCCGGAATAAATCTGACCACTTAGAGGTTTTTTAACGTGCACACAATCCAAGGTACACAGGTGCTTTTGCATTTCACCCCCTTCGAAAAGAGGCCGCCACGGCCGGGATTCGATCCCGCGACCTCGGGCTTAGTAGCGCAACGCGATATAGCTACTATATGGCTTCGCGGTGGGTCGTGCTATTCAAGCAAACAAGCAAGCAAGCAAGCAAGCAAGCAAACAAACAAACAAACAAACAAAAACATGTCAAAAGATGGTCATCGACAGCACTTCCTTGCATCATAGGTCGGCAGGATAAGCAGACACTCACTCGTTATAACTCAACAGTATTTTTTGTAGGCTATATGTACTCACCCATAGTCACGTGCGCTCACACCTTTCATCATCATCATCATTTCATCATTTATTGGACCTTTAAAGGCCCCTTGTGGGGCAATACAAAAGGGGGGGGGGGGTAATGTAGACAAAATATAACAAGTGGGTAAACAGAACAAACGATAAAAAAACACACGGACAACTATATTTAAAATAAAAAGGAAGCGTACATGATAATTTAGCAATGTATACATCGAACGAAACAAATAATAAAGAGCACACAGGCAACTACAGTGAAAGTACGAAGGAAACGTACATGGAAAAGGTAGCAATTTATACATCAAGATAAAACATCAGGTGTCTTTTTTTTAGTTTTACAGGATCACGGCTCAGTTACAATAGAATTGGGAAGCTGATTCCATCCTTGAATCGTGGCAGGCAAGAAAGATTGCTTAAATGCGTTAGTTAATGCATGTAAACGTTGAATGCTCATGGAGTTAAAACGACGGGATGACGTGCGTAAAGGTGGAACTAGAAGTAAATCGCGCAGGTTAGGAAATCTGTAGCATAATTTGTGGCATAAGCATAAGCGAGATATTCAGTGAATTTACTACTCACACTCACCAGCACACGCACGCGTTCATAGTCGCTTACCATTCACGCTTACCGGCACTCACTCGCACTTCCACTCACCGGCCACTCGCTCACTCACATACGTCCACTCACACTCGGCGACAGTCACTGACGTTCATACTCAGGCTCATACTCACGTTCATACTCATGCTCGTACTCACGCTCATACACACGTTCATGCTCATGCTCACGCTCATGCTCACGCTCTTACTCACGCTCATACTCACGTCCGCTCAAACTCAGTGTCACTGTCTTTCGCTCATACTGACCTATGATGGTCAAGGGTATCGTCGAAAGCTATATATTTCGCTTCGAAGCAAAAATTGCGGATCAAAAATAATCGATTGGATCGTCGATATAGATAGCAAATGTTTGGAGACTTCAGCAGCAACGAGAAATTAAAATTTTCTTTTATTCATGCTCACTGAACAGCACTCGGTACGCGCGCGTTTCATGACACTCGTCGAAGTCCCAAAACAAAAACATTTTTTTTTTCACTCAATAAACAAGCAAACCTCGTCGTCTCCAACATATTCGTGGTCTCCGAACTTCTGCTCGGAATTTTACCAGTGTTGACTAGCTGAAAATTGAACCGTACGAAGCTAACCATAACTGCGAAGGTATACATGGAAACTTTTTTTATTATTATTTTATTGAAGAAGTGGGGACACGAAGAAAAAGTTAAAAGAAAAATAGAAGAAAATGAGACAAACCAGTGAAGAAGTTTCCACGCTCCTCGGCGAATGCAACGGAACGAAATTCGCTTCGCAGTGAGTGGATATACTATATGGGCAACCGGAGCCAACATGTTTGCATAGTAATCATTCCGCGTACCGTCGTCTAGACATCCTCGCGCATAATAGGCCGTGCCCTTTTTGTATTCTTTTTGCGTTTGCAGCTTGTTTGCGACAGCTCTCTGCGTGTTTCTTTCTTTTTGTTTTTTTTTTTCCACATTTAGGTGTTTTATATAGATGTTGAGGGTAATAAGTTTCACAAGTGCCTGGCCACGGAAAAGTATTCGAAGTAACCGCGCTCCAAGTACTATGTCTAGACGAACGGATACATTTTTGGACGAGGAAAAAAAAATGAAAGAAAGGCGCATTTGTAGACGTCCTCAAGAGAAGGATGAACGTATATATGATGCGAAAACCGGAAGGGCCTGCCTCAGGCTGATTATAAACCTGAATCAACAATATGCTGCATGTACACAGAAGCATCTTGTTTTGTTTTTAATTGTACCCCATTGTATAGGTGAGCCCATACAGATGCGTGACCGAAATCTCTTCAAAACCCCGTATTGGCTTGATATACTCACCCCGAAAAAATGTGTTCGGTGAGATCAAACTTTACAACAGTAAAGCTACTATCAGATTTGAACCTACACATTAAGAGTTATCATTGTATAGCAACTAATTCGGTGTTCCCTCGGAAATGTGTAATGAATGAATAAAAGGTTTATACGTAACTTTCATTCGCCGATCTACGCCCAGCCGACGAAGGAAATAAGGAACGTTGCCTGTTCCAGGAGCCGAGTCACGTCTATACAGGGACGAAAAATGTGGACTTGTCTATTTCGACGCCTTAGTCGCCACACAGCTTCATCGCATCAAAGACCCGCCGGGGTGGCTTAGTCAGCTAAGGCGTTGCGCTGCTGAGCACGAGATCGCGGGATCGAATCCCGGCCGCGGCGGCCGCATTTCGATGAAGGCAAAATGCAAGAACGCCCGTATGCTTGCGTTGTAGTGCACGTTAAAGAACCCCAGGTGGTCAAAAATAATCCGGAGCCCTCCACTACGGCGTGCCTCATAATCAGAACTGGTTTTGGCATGTAAAACCCCAGGAAGAAGAAGATCACATTAAAGAAATTCCCGCTTAGTGTCTGACACTTACTCATATAAGCGGTATAGAAGTTACAAAAAAAAGAAACGAAAAAAAAAAACAGGGTTGAAGTACCTCAGAGAGGCTAGCCAACGTTTTGATAGGTGGATCTATCTAATAAGAGATAAAGCGCCTCAATAAGAATGGCCAGCGTACTATAGGTGGCAGCTTTCTGAGGCACTTTATCTCTGTTAATGTAACTTCTATACCACAGTGTGCTACAACATCTGTCGGCCCCCTTCTTGATTTCAGTTATTCCAATAAAAGGAAAACGTATGTGTGACAACGTGTGGAAGTGGTGAAACAGTCGGTGTGACATCAAAGTAGCATTGGATAAGTCGGATGCTGTACGAGGTAGTATAGACAATTTTGGTGGGGTACTCGAAATGTGTCAAATCAGGTCAAATCATCATATTCGGGATTACACGTCGGAGGAAACAGCCAATAAGCCACAGACGGCTTAACGAAAGACTGTGCACCGATAAACATGGTGAGTGGGGCATAGAATTATACATGCAAGTGCATTTCGCCTTTTTAATGTGCATATATTATGTTTAAGAGGTACCAATAAAGGCACACTGCTGAATGGAATCGAGGGATATAAAGGGAAAAAAATAATATGGTTCCCTTCATAAATGTAATGCGTCATAACGTAATTGCTTGTGTAAAACGTATTTTCCTGCCTTCGCGCATTGCCTTAGATCATGCTTGACGATCCATGCTGATCCTGTCTGACGTAGCGTGTGAGGGAGTCGCGCGAGATCGAACTCTTGCGTGCTGACAATGACAACATACAGCAGTGCTCGATGTCCATGTAGGCTTTCATTTAATTCAACGCGCCAGAAAAATAAACGTATGAGATGCACGTTAAAAAGGCCTCTCCCTGCCAGTTGTCCTTGTCAGCATTCAAGCTAAGCATGTCGTGGTATAGCATCCCGACGAACTTTGCAACCCAACCGACAATCATATGCTTCGGTGAACGGGACACGTGGGCTTGCGTGCTTCGAGCCTTCCCCTAATTGCTTACTGTTGTCTATGTCGTTTGCGTAGTGGCTCTTCTCCTAATCGCAGTAGCTGCGATATGCGAGGCCATGGTCCCAAAATCTTCTTCAAGGTGAACGGTTTTCTATCCAACTCTTTCTTGTGCAGAGGTCATGTCTTTCATTTTCAAAATATGGCAATATCACTGTTACCACGTCGGCGATATCCACAGTGGACTTTCTCTTCTTCTTCTTCCAATACTTCCCTCCCCTTTTCCCTTCCCCCAGCATTGGGTAGCCAACCGGGCTCGGTCCTTGTTAGCCCCCCTGCCTTTCATTTATCATTCTCTCTCTCCCCTAGTTTGCCAGCAGTTACTACTAACTGCTGTCTGTGAGTGGGTTTAAGGCGGATGAGGTGTGCTCTGAACACAGCAGCTGGCCCTGTTAAAGGGGCACTAAAGCGAAAAATCAACTTTATTGTTATCAGTACATTACCATTCCACAATGCCGAAAAAATGCCACTCTTACCGCGAGAGGGCGCTGGTAAGCAAGAAAACTTGCAATAATGAAAGCCGAGTGGCGACGCCGCCTTGGACTTCCCACACCAGCTCGTCGTGATGTCATCAACTTCAACAGCAACTGCTCGCGCCTAGTTTATTCTCATATGGCTTAGGATTGACTCCAGTGTATCCGAAAAGGCCCGAATGCGAAAAAAAAATTGGCAGGACTCATCCCTTAATGACTGTCAACGGTAATGCGTTTAGCCTTACTACACAACGTATTGCCACCGTTAAAAGGCGTTATGTTTGACGCGCGTACTGCAGCAGGACTCCTCTTTCGCGCTTCCCTAAGAACACTCAGCACCATCTAGGGGCGGCGCTGCGAAGCCTGCGCGTGGCCTCCGAAATGCGTGGCGCACCGGTACGTGCGAGCGTTAAGAGAGAGAAACATCATTTATTCAGGGTTAAGTTATTGCGGTCAGAGCCCCCGCTGTTCCCTCGCTTGCTGCACATTCAGGCGCACAAACACAGTGACCCAAGTTGGCGGTGAGAGGTTAATTAAAGAGCGGTACATGGCACAGTGCATTCATGGCGCAGCTCGCTAGAGCGTTGGCGTGAAAGCCGTTCAGTGAAAAGCGGCACGTAGCCTGTGCGTTTCTGGCACACCCTGCTAAAGGGTCGGGTTGCTGTCCTCGAAGAACTCGTGTGACGTGGGTTCGATACCACCCAACGTCAGAGACATTTAAAGGACCCTTTTGTGTCATTGTAGAGTGGCACACACCTACTGGCACAAACACAACGACCCAAGGTGGCATCAAAAAAGGTTCGTTGAAAACCAGCAAAGACCGATTGGCACATACCCGGTGCTCCAAGTCGGCGTCAAAGTGTTTCATTGAAGTGCGGTACATACCCAGTCCCGTATATATACAGTGACCCATGTTGGCGCGGAAAGAGGGTCGTTGAAGAGCGGCGCACGTGTGCACAATTGCCGCATACTCAGTGACTCGAGTTGGTTCCACACCCGCCGTGGTGGCGCGGGGGCTTTGGTGTTGCACAGCGTAGCCCGAAGGCGCCGGATCAAATCCCGGTGGCGGCGGCTGCATTTCGATGGGCGGCGAAATGCAAAGACACCCGTGCACGGTTAAAGAGCCCCCGTGGGGTTTCAAATTAACCTGCAGTCCCCCGCTACGGCACGCCTCATAATCATATCGTGGTTTTGGCACGTAAAACCCCAGAATTATTCAACATTTTGAAAGTAGGTCTGGCGCTTAGTTTTGAAAGCTGTTCCCTCATAACGGCAGCCCGAAGCTCAAACCGTTCGACCATGGACTACGCAGTACAACAGGTTGGTGGGAAAACGGTTCGATACAAACATACATAGATAGGTAGACAGTTAGATAGTCAGCTACCGGAAGTCCCTGAAGTACACTAAGAATGCTAGCGCATTAACAGTTATTCGATTACTGTGTCATCGCACTGATATACCGGCGCTGAGGTTTTCGGTCTGAAATTCAAGAAATAGAGCCCTGACCTTCATTTTTTTCGTGTAATAATTAGTATAGTTCCCCGAAATTGGCACAAAATGGGGTACTGGAAGAATACTTTATCAAATCTAAAGAGATTCAATGTCTCTCTTTAGTACAATTTTAAAAGGACGCCTGACTTTCCGGAACCGAGGTTTTCAGCCTCTCACACGCTGCCATAATGTAACTCTTGTTAGGAGCACATTAATTGTCTCTTTGCACGCTGAAATCGGGACACTCGCGTAAATGTCAATCGTCATCATGATCAATATTATAAATGTTGTCAGCGTCATTCAATCTCACCAAACGCAACAATGGCTGCCGCCATAGCTCTGACTGCATTCTTCTGGCGTAAGTCACGCGCGTTCGTCTTTCGAAGCACACAAAGCAAACGCACAGAGTGGCCATTTCCGGATTGCAGCACAGCCGTTTCGCAACCTATGCCAAAGGCATAGCGGCTCGAGCAACGGCCATCAATCGACATCACCGACGAGTGAGCAGTTACAAAATGCAGCGCTTCCCCTCGAGGGCTTCTCGCAGTGCGACACGCACGTCGGTGAAGGCAAGAGCACGATATGCGCCACCCGCGCCTTCCATTTTCATCCCCGGAATCCAAGGGTGAGCGTTCCTTTCGATCCGGCTTGAATGTTTCGAAGTTCGGCCTTCAATCGCAATTGAAAAGTCGTCCCCCCTCCCCAAGGCTCAGCAACTCCCCTTTTCTCCCTTCCAATATCTTCCCTCAGGCGGCGTCAAACTTTGAAGTCAACTTCATCTTTGACGACTCGGAGCGCCTGTGAATGCAACCCTACCCTTTCTTTCTTTCTTTCTTTCTTTCCTTTTTCTTTCTTTCTTTCTTTCTTTCTTTCTTTCTTTCTTTCTTTCTTTCTTTCTTTCTTTCTTTCTTTCTTTCTTTCTTTCTTTCTTTCTTTCTTTCTTTCTTTCTTTCTTTCTTTCTTTCTTTCCATACTCCACCCGCAGCGGAAGTTCCGTGGCTATGGCGTTGGCTGCCAAGCACGATGTCGTGAGTTCCACTGGCAGCGGCCGCATTCCGATGGAGGCGAAATTCAAAAACAATAGTGGAAGGAAGTATACTGGTATACTGACATGATATTTTCGACAGTTCTTTTTTTCCGGTTGAACGAAGGTTCTAGACCTCTAAAACCTAGAAAAGATACTGACAATCTTCGAAACGACCTAAATTTCATTTCATGTAATAGCTTTTCTATAGAGGCAATTTCGATTTCGTTTCCCGGTAGGATACGGTGTCGTCACGTCACGACGAAGGATGTGGCTACGTGGGAGCAAGGCGTTGCGAGGTTTTGACTGAGGAGTGCTTCAGTTTTGGGCCAGTTGGTGCGAGACACTGCAAATTTAACCAGCACAAATAAACGTGGGCTCAAGAAACACTTAGACACTCGGTCGCCTCCGGGATGGTGCTCGTCGTGAGGTCCGATGTCGGAGCAAAACTTACGACTGAGCGAGTCGGAGTTAGTGCCAGAACCACGCAACGTCCTGCACGCACGTGACTACCTTCTGCGTCCTGTCGCGACGACACAGTAGAAACGAAACCAAACTTGCTGTAGAAAAGCTGTCGTATTAAGTTATTTAGGGAGCTATGAGGTCTGCCAGTATTTTTTGTGTGGCTTAGTGGTTCCTGGCCTTCATTTAACTCAAAGAATGAACAGTCGGAATGAGTATGCAAGCATCTGTTAAAAAAAAACTGCAGTAAGATCAAATTAATTCGGACCGCTTCCCTGTGAGTTTCCTGATAGCCCACAGGGCAGTTTTTTTATTTTATTCCATAGGCTCTTCTTTCTTTTCTCATCACATAGTTTCTTTCTTTCCTTCTTTTTTTTTTCATACTCCATAAACTGTACATCATATAAACTCTTTTTCTCTTGCTTTCTTCTTTTCGCAAACTTAAGCTATTTCTTGCAGGCGTGTCATTCAGCGCATGCTCGCCTCCGTGCAAAGTGAAAGCGACTGAAGTGTTGCCGCAATCATACGTGCTGCGTGCTACCTCACCGACCCGTAGCGGCGGGGCGTGCCTCCCTGCAAAGCACTCTTGCCGTGTTCCCTTGTTGCGAGCTGGCTGAATAGCGCACCCGCTATACACGGTACGAGATGTATGCGCTCTCCGCAACGCTCTAGTCTCGCGGCCAATACGGCCACGCACGCGTATTGGGCATGGCATATTGAGGCCACGCTCAAGGAGACAAGTGCACAACGCACCCTCCCCTCCCCCCCCCCCCCACCCTTCTTCTCCTCCTCAAGTGGCGAGCACTTCCTACTCTATGTTCCTTTACAGCACCAATTCCCCAGCATGACTGCTCGAGAATTCCGACTCTCCCGAAAAAAGCGAGCGAAATATGACGGGGAAGAAGAGAGGTTTGGGAGAGGAAAAAGAACACGGGAAAAGAAGAAAGATGTCGACTACGGAACTGCGAGAATTCCGACTTTCCCGAAAAACGCGCGCAAAGTGACGCTGGAGCGTAAAAAGAATTTGAGGAAGCTATGGAAAAAAAAAGAAAAAGAAAGAAAATAAATATGGCACTTTCAAAGTCTCCGTCGAAGGAAAGAAGTTGCGTTGCGTCTTTGCATTTGAAAAAGCGCCCAGATTGCCGCAATTGCGCAGCCGCGGCGTTTCGGCTTTCCCGCATAGCTCCTCTTTCAGCTTTATTTCTTACCTTCTTTCATATAAGGTCTTTCAGGTATATACGCACCTTCGCACCACACTCATGGCCGCTATACTCTTAATCTTGTTCCACCTAAGTTCCACAGAGTGGAAATGTTTTTTTTTTTTTGCAAATATGTTCAACTTACTTACTGTAACCTAACTGGGACGAGTTTTAAGAGAGTACCAAGAAGTACGTTACGTGCAGTCTTTGTCAGAAGTTTCCTAATCACCGCGAGCATGGTCCGGCCGTTATTGCGGCGGCGGCTTGAGCAGATACTTCCTTAACAAAAAAAAAAAAAAAATGGAAGCTGTCCGCTTGCGATAGTGTACCTGTTATCATCCCATATTTAGACTGCTGTGGACTTTACTAAAAGTGACGTGTTTCCGATAAGAGTTAGTGACTCTGTTCATGCAGCGCTTAATAAACCTACGCATCATATTTTACCTGTTCACCTGACCATGCTCATTTCTCAAGCCGGGACCTTTGCTCTAGCCTAGTTTAGCGCACTTCGAGAACTTCTAATTTTATCCTCGCTGTGCAGATCAGAAGCAAGGTCATGCCACACGCCTGCATCGATTACTCATTGCGCACGTAGTCTTAATTTATCTACAGGAGCAATGTATTTGCGTAAAGCATGGACCACTCGCTTTATTGGATTTTGAAAAAGGACCGAGCGATCGAAGCGAAACCCTGCGCCGCATCGTTCACAGGATAATGCGTGTTAGAAACTTTTTTTTTTTTTAGGCAAGAGCTCGTCATTCTGTCTGGTCACGTGTCGTGCATCGATCGCATGGACGCCAGACGCATATTTCACAAATCAAAATTACGAAGTTTGCATATTCTCCAGATTAGGCGCACCCTGTCTCCCACGGGATAGCTTGCCTTCGTCTAACGAATGGAATACGAAAGCTCCAAGGTCTGTGAATATTTAGCGATCCTTGGGCACCCAGTGGGAGTATTCCGTGCATGAAGGTATGTCAGACGTAAAGACTCGTAGAAGTAAAAAAAAAAAAAGTTGTCCCCTCAAATTAACTGCAGAAATGAGGTATACTAAAAGACGCATTCACATCAAGACGAGGCCCACAGTTCACGTTTCAAATGTTAACTATTTATCGGTTGCGATCAAATCAAGAATGACAGATGAAGAGATAGAAGTCGATTATAGGTACCTGCGCTTTGCAATAGAAATTGAACACACAGGAATACACAACAGCTGGATCTCTAGTAAAGGTGCTTTGAACTCCACTGCATTTTCAAGTTCGAAGTTTATCGGCGTTTTCTTTCTTACAGGAAAAAAAATTGGATAAGAGCGTTGCTTTGCACCAAACAAAGGACGACTTTAGAACTGGATGTCAACAGCCGTATAATTAAGTATTGTCATGAACACCTTGAAGATTTAATCAGGAGCGCAGCAGCAAAAGTTACAAATAAACACACAGAAGCGAAGTAAGTGCCCTTTTTTACAAATCGGCCAGCTGCTGACAAATCGCTTTTCGAGCCGTTCGCTGCGGCGTCGGTAACGTGGCTCCAAGATCAGAAAGCACCAGGGCGCCTTGCGCTACTACTTACTTGCTCGCCATAAATGAACGCTCCCGATAAATACAAAAACTTCCACGGCTACTTCTAAACGAAATGCTTGAGCGCGGTGCGCCTCGGATCGTAAAAATCGAGCGCCGCACAGCATCGGGGCATCTTGTTAGCGCCTGTCTCGCGTTCTGCAACCCGGACCAAACCTAATTACCCCAATTACACTGCGAGAGATCTCGGAGTTTCGAAACATCGAGTTCACCGGGAAAAAGTGTCGACGAGCAAATCCAATTCGTTAAGTGTTCCACTCCACACCACTGGCCCGAGAGTTGCTGTGAAGCCCCATGCCAGGGGGCTCAGTAATAAACTGGTTTGAACGAAAACAAAAAACACATAATTGAAAGTTTTCCTGGATGTGTATATGGGGAGATGTAGTTAACTAGGCCAGTTCCTGCAATAGGATGCGTCAGCGGAGCAGCCTGTCTTAATGAGAGATAGTCCGGTAGCCTTGTTGGAGCAAGGTCTACTGCTTGAAAGTGGCGGCTCCGGACACGTTGCAGGTGAACACGTTTGAGGGGTATGATGACGATCATGATGATGATGATGATGATTAAGAGGAGAAGGAGAAGTGTGCGGCTAAACGCTCTCGAGTTACCGTCACCACCAAGCACTTTGAGGTGAAAGTTGGGCTTGCTGGTTCTGCGTTAAGTGCATTATAAAAAGTTCCATCGAAAAAAAAAAAAAAACACTTTAGGGAAAGAAAGCAAGTGGACAGAATCGTCCACTTGCTTCCTTTCCTAGAGCTTTTTCTCATTTTTTTTTTTTTGCATATCAACTTGGAAGAAATTCTGAAGATGGCACCGGTTTCGAGATATATGCGAATGAAACTTGCGAAAAAAAAATTCACTGTTGTTCCACTTACATTTTTTAAAGAAAACGTTGTTTTATGCATTAACGCACATAAGTAACTCGAACGCCAATGCATTTCGTTGGACACTTTAAAAATTAATTTCTCGAAACTGGTGCAGTCCTGAAAATTTGCTCCAAGTGGATACGCCTTGCGAACTCACCGGCTATAAATTCGTAGATTGAAATATGCGCCGTAATGTAATTAACTAAAAATGATTCGTGTAAATATGTTAATTATAAAATTATGCATTTTGATTTATCGTAGATAATGACCAGCTCAGCGTGTAATTTAGCTTAAGGGTCAAAATTATGCTAGCTGTGTCAGGCAATGTCTCAAATTTAGTGCAGATAAAAAAAAGAAAAAAAAAACACAGATGCTATACGAAGTAGTTATTCCGCCGAAGCCGTCGCGGTTCCGAAACAGCGTCCATGGTGTTTTTATGTCTGTGTTGATTGGGCTACAATGCCTTGCACAAACCAACTGCACTGCAAAACGTGTGGAGTGAAAACTTGAACGGACCTATTTGCGTAGCTACCTCAGCATCACATCTCCGGCATCTCATTATAGCATGTTTCTATCTCTCTCCGTTAAGCACGAAATGGAGTCGAAGTTAGTAAAATACCACAATTTAATGCACTTCGCTGGTGCCCCCGTGTTTCCGATTAATCCTACTTCATTCAGGCAGCAAGCAAAAAAAAAAAAAAAAACATGCCACATGCCAACACATGCCATAAACACATGCCCCCCCCCCCCCCCCGAAAAAAAAAAAACAACCATGGATGGCATCGCAATTTTGTTATCGTCTACCCGTCATGACTTCTCTGTTATACGTGTTAGTGAAACCTGGCTCTGCGCATATCACATTGACTTGCATAGTTTCCCTTCGTACTCTTCTGAATACTGCCACCGTGATAACACTAATCATGGTGGTGCTGCTATTTTTGTATCCTCTGAGTTGCGTTTCCATAGGCGATCTGACATAACACTCCACGCGGCGAACTGCGAATCTGTTTGAGTCCAATTTCACGATTAATTTTTTTCCCCAAGATAAGGAAACCTAATAGTTGGTTGCATCTATCGTTCAACTTCATCAGCTGGAAGCGCGTATATTGCTTAGCACAAGGTGCTTTGCTGCATAAATTAACATTTGAGCAGAAAAATGTTATTGTCATGGGCGATATTAATATTAACCTTTTAGATACATCCAACTCACTATTTAATGATTACGTTAGGTGCCTAAATGGGTTTGGATATGAAAACCTAATTATACTCTTCCAACATGCTGCCCCACAAATAAACAGGGGACACTTATCGACCACATGTTTAATTTTCTTATTAACTCTGACTGTATAGGGTTGTCCAAGTTTCAATAACCGAACACTACCCAATATTCGTGCGCTTAACTTCTACTCCTGCCACTACCGATACGAGCTTCACCAGAAAAAAAAAGTTTAATTCGTCAATATTTATTGAATTAATCACTGCTTCAGACTGGTCCCCAGTAATGGCATGCAATAACCCTGAAACTGCCTATAACACAATTTCAAAAATAACTTCTCATGCTATTGCCCTTTCCACCATAGTAACGAACTGTAAAAAAAAAACGTTTCAGCTCCTCGTAACCAGTGGTTATCCGCCAGTTTGCTAAATTGTCTACGAAAAGAAAGATAACCTTTGGAGAAAAAGAAAACAGCCATTTAACACTGCACTTCACGAAAGGTATAACAAATATTCTAACTTATTAGGAAAACTACTCAAGCAGACTGAAACTAGGTATTATGAAAATGAAATGATGTGAAAAGACAATGGAAAGTATTAGACTGTTCTTTAGATTGATCCAATCGTAATGCCGAAATAACTATGATACAGTCTTCTCCTTAACAATCCCTTGGATACTGCAAACTCGTTCATTAATTTCTTCTGTACAGATAATCAAATGTGTGACGATTCATTTACCCGGACTTACCCCCGTGTGCCTCATAATTTTCCTTCATCCCGCAACACCTGAAGAAATAATCAGTCATTTCCAATAAAAAAAAAAAAAAAAAAAAACACGGGGCCTGGTGTTGATAACTTCAGCCCATCTCTCATAAAGATGATAGCGCGCTTAATATCCGGAATGCTTTGCCACATAGTGAACCTTATCTATCAGACAGTAATTTTTCCAAGTTCTTTGAAAAAGGCCTAAATAATCCCTGTTTTCAAGAAGGGAGATAAGCGTCTAACATCTGACTACCGCCCTGTTGCCATACTTTCGTTCTTTAGTAAAGTTGTCGAAAAAGTAATCGTAATACGCTTGTCAAGTTGTTTGTCAAAAATTTCATATCCAATCACCAAATCAATTTGGGTTTAGGGAGGGATACTCAACTGATTTAGCATTAATATTTCTAACGAATAAAATTCGGCAGGCGATTGACACTGGAGATTTTTGCTTGTGCAATATTTATTGATCTTTCTTAAGCGTTCGATTCACTTGTTCATATCATGCTTTTTGCTAAATTAGACTCTATTGGTATAACTGACCCGGCACTGCGATTATTACGTAACTATTTGGGAGATAGCAGAGTATACTGTATCAATACCTAGCACTTATAGCTTAAAACGATTAACATTGGTGTACCGCAAGAATCTATAGTAGGACCTCTCTTGTTTTTAATATACAGTAACGACCTCTCGCAGTGCCTAGAGTCATCTGACTGTATCCTTTACGCCAACGACACGACTATTTTCTCCTCAGACAAAAGTCTTGAATTATTAATCCGCAAGCTTCACCACGACGCGGCAAACATTGTAACCTGGTGCCGACTAAACAGACTACACATTAATACTACAAAATATAGCGTCGTCATTTTCGCAGCCAAACAAAAGCTTATCTCAGGTTCTCCATCGCTAATCTTTGCTTCCAGCACACTTTATCCTACTGACAGTGTAGTGTTTCTTAGCGTCATATTAGATAAGCACCTAATATTGATTATCATGTTCTGTCCGCAATAGAGAAGGCAGCTTATGGGATCATGATAATAATTAAAGTTCTCAATTTCTTTAATGTGAATACACTCATCTCCCTTTACTATTCTTTCATTCACACGTATATTAATTATTGCATATCATCATGGGGGATTATTGATATCATCATGTCCCCTGCAGCATACCCATAATCAAGCAATTCGCATCATCACACGTAGCAGCTACACATCAGAAGCATCTCCATTGCTCAGCTCCTAACGGTATTTTATCATTACGGAAACTAAATAAATACTCACTTGGAATACTTGTCTATACATCTGTTAACGCAAAGCTCCCTTTCCCCATAATTACTAAAAGCCAGTATCCTCACTGCAAGTCTACCCGATTCCCTTCTACCAACAGCTATCTATTACCAAAACCTGGAACTAATTATGTTAAATTCATTACTAATTTTTCAGCCACACAATTTTGGGACTCATTCCTGTGCGATATTAAACTCTCTGTTTTGCACATTCAGATCAAACCTCCTTAAATTTTTGCACTCAATACAATCATTTCATCGTTACCGTTTTATTACTAATTATTTTGTGTTGTTAAAATAGCTTACAGTGTTAGCTAGTGAATCATTTAATACGGTGTCTTGTGTTTGCATTAGCTGCTTTGGATTTGCATATCCTACTCATTTCTAACGGGAGCTCCCCTGTACAGTCTGTTGACTATGGGACCTCCCTCTGTATGTTTGTATAATCCCCATTTGTAACCTTACTATAATGCACAATAAAGAGCTCTCAGACTCTCAAGAACCCAGCCAAGATCAGAGTCTGCAATGCTGATAAGGGGCGCAATGCACGCACCAGATTTCACTGCCGGCATGTCAGCGCCGCTGTTTATTCTAGCTCAGGGAACACCTGTGTTAGCAGCTTCCAGCGTTGATTTAGCTATTCAGCACATGCTGCGGGCTGGCTCGTCGGGTAGAGATTGTCCTGCCTTGTTCGCGAGCTACAGTGTTTACGTTCCACTCTAGGAGTCTCTCGCGTGATCCCTATTCTTTATGCTTTCAGACGTACGTCGAGCTCATGCCTGCCTACTGCTGACTCGTAAAACTAACGCGCCTAACGATTATACGTGCCCCATACTAGCGAGTTTCATTTCATTTTTCATTTCATTTATTCAGCATTCTTTTTCACACAGTGATATGTTAAAATACAATGATGCAATATTCATACAATGATAGGAGTTACACAAAATCAAATGCAATGAACAGTGAAAAAGACGCAAGGACGGGAATTAAAAGCTGCTGAAATAGCAGCTTGACAGGATTCCTGACCCTAATTTTATTTAAAGCAGTTTTGGCAGCAAACAGTGCGAGGTAACAATACATGTTCATGTAAAAGAAACAATTATAAAAATAGTAAAGAAATGTAGGCATCCATAGAGTAAAACAATATACATGTATATACAACAACAACAAAAAAATCTGTAAACACTGTAAAAATAAGAATCAGCAACGAATGAAAGAAAAATACCAGCATATATAAACAATATGCCAAATATAAAAAAAAGAACGTACACACAACCCCTACCACACACAACCCACCTACCCCTTACACAAAAAGGGAGGAACATTTACTGAAAAGAATGAGTGCATTCAGCGGTACTACATGGCATTTCTAATTAAATATTCTTTCCACACTTTCCTTGTCAGTGTATCAGCGTTAATACCCTTGCTGTTCAAGAAATTTAAAAAATTTGGCATAATGTACTGTAGACTTTTTAAACCGTATCCTGTTCGTGAAAAAGGTATATACCATGTGTCTCTTTGTCTGATGTCATAAGGTGTTTCCGGTGGTTTTATTAGTTTGCATAGTTTAAGAAAGTGATTGCTTTTATTTTTCAGACCATGCTTGTATTTAATGAAAAGGTTAAAATTGTACAGCTGTTCTATTTGAAGCACGTTAAATGTTTTGAATAAGTTAGATGTATGAGCATCGTGTGGGACACTTGCAATATGTCGGATTGCCTTTTTCCTTTTTTGTAGCGTGAGCAATTTTAATTTATTCTTTTGCGTGGTGTTTCTCCAGACAAGGCTACAGTAATTAATATGTGATTGAAAAGTGGCATTATAAATGAGTAACTTGATTTTGGATGAGACTATGTTTCGAATCGTGAAAGTACACCACACGCCTGGCAACTTTCTTGGCAACATCATGCACATGGGAATCCCAGTTTAAGTCTTCACCGAAAGTAACCCCTAATATTTTAACATCTTTTGCTATCTCAATCTTTTGATCCCCGAGACGTAGGTCTAAGCAATGGAAAAACTTGTTTACGAGTTGGTTTGAATAGGACAAGCCTTCGTTTTTGTAGCATTAATAACCAGAGAAACTTCGTTCCATACTTGGATTTAAGAAAGCAGGCTATACGGATTGTCGCCTATGGCTGCGAGTTGCATTCGCGAATGCCGACTTTTTCCTCATTTAAATAGCGAGAAATCCCTAATGTGGAGTGTGAGGTTACGAAGAGATGACTGCGCAACTTCTCTGTGAGTGTTCTCGCTTCGGTGCGGTAAGTCCTGCGCTCTGCCGCAACCCTATACATATTAATATTTCTACGTAGTCGTGTATACATACTCTTCTCTGCAGGTAAAGAAGCCATAGACTTTTTCTGCGCAGATTATCACCGGCAGAAGCATATAAGGTGCTTCATGCCACTCGACCCGCCGTAGTCTGCACACAGTGGCGATGACGCCCACCTATTCTTGATTTACCAAGCTGGCGTGTATCCTGAACCCGTTACGATTCGTAAACGTAGTTTGGCTGCCTCCGGATGGGTTAGCCTCTTGATCGTGCGGAACTCATGTGGTGGCGCATTCAAAACTTTCGGAGACGAAAGCCAACACGCAACGTTGTGATTCGGAAAATTTTCAGAACTTTCACATTTGCGGCGCTTGATAGCACTGCACGTGCGATGGAATCAACTTTTTTTCGCGTCCTGAAAGATTACCATAGGAATTCAGGTACCTCGCTGAAACTTGAGAAATTGATAGAAAATTCTTTCTTTTGAGGTATGAAAAAGCAAAATTGTTTTACATCCAACTGGAGCATGTTAACTAGGTATATATACAACGAAAGTTTCACAGTTGTAGAAACGTTCGTGCTGGTCCGGGGATCGAATTCGCGACCAACGCCTTATCGAAAAAAATTAAAAATTAATTAATGGGGTTTTACGTGCCAAAATGACGATCTGGTTATGAGGCACGCCGTAGTGGAATAATTTGGACCACCTGGGGTTCTTTAACGTGCACCTAAATCTAAGTACACGGGTGCGTTCTCGTTTCGCCCCCATCAAAATGCGGCCGTCGTGGCTGGGATTCGATCCCGCGACCTCGTGCTTAGCAGCCCAACACCTTAGCCACTAAGCAACCACGGTGGATTGCGCCTTATCGGAGTTGTCGCTCTAACAGTAAAGACCTTTTTACAGCGAGCAGTTTGCGCACCGCGCACCAGGGGCCGCCACAGGCCCGTCGACATTGAGCGCCTTCTGAATCGAGAGCAAAGCATCAGACTCCGCCGCCGCTCGAGCAACGTTCCGTCTAGAAGACGGGAATAGCTTAGTACTATTTATTGAAAATGCAGGAGAGCAGAGAGAAGACTGGCTATGTCGTGAACTGCAAGAACTGCGAGTGAGACTTGAACGTGTTGGACGAGACTGGGTGCGAGTTCCGTCCGCCTCAGCTTCACAAGGAATGCCTGTATGAACGACCGTTCGTCGTGTACACCTTTCCGCAAGGCGAGCACAACCAGCTCTAACGCGAGCGATGGATAGCCAACTGTTGGCAATGACTGGAAACCGATTGACGACAACGACTGCCAGGCTAACACCATCTGCCGCAACAACACAGCATTAGCCGCCACCGCTGGCACAAAATAACACGCAATGTTAAACTTTGATAACTTCGATGCCAGTCAGCGCTACGTCCGTCCCCACGCAAACGCGACTGACTTGCTCGAGAAACTTCACTTTTCGTAACAGCGACGTCAAACGTGGAATAACGAGGCGGGGCACCACGAGTTTTCTTTCTGGGCCGAGAATCAAACAGCAGGTGAGCGATCGATCGGTCAATCAAGTTTTTGTGCAAGCGTACCCACATACATTTTAATCTGCGCTCTAAGTAATCAGTAAAACCAGTTCCAAGTTATCGGATCAGAGCTGGGGACAGGAAATAAAGCGGTCGGAACCAACCACAGTGGTCGAAGGAGGTGTCGCCAACGTGCATTTACCGTGATGCATCTATCTATCTATCTATCTATCTATCTATCTATCTATCTATCTATCTATCTATCTATCTATCTATCTATCTATCTATCTATCTATCTATCTATCTATCTATCTATCTATCTATCTATCTATCTATCTATCTATCTATCTATCTATCTATCTATCTATTACATGGACCACTGGTATGTGCCCGAAGAGACAACTTACACTCCTTATTTATGTCACATAAACAGAATCATTAAAATATCTATCAACAATGAATTTCTCATGAAAATTACATATGCACCACCACATGAATGCTATCCGCATCAACTTAGATAGAAAGCATCCTCAAAAAAGGCGTTATGCCAGATGTTTTTTTTTTTTTTTTTTTTTTTTGATAGACTGACTCAAATACCAATACAGTTGCTGGGAACGCTTGTTATTAAAATATGTATTAATAATAATTTCTTTAGAGATTTATTCATAGTTTCCTCAGTGCAATTATTGAAGTGTACAATGAGATAGGATTACCCGCCGGGGTGGCTCAGTCAGCTAAGGCGTTGCGCTGCTGAGAACGAGGTAGCGGGATCGAATCGCGGCCGCGGCGGCCGCATTTCGATGGAGGCGAAATGCAAAAACGCCCGTGTGCTTGCGTTGTAGTGCACGTTAAAGAACCCCAGGTGGTCAAAATTAATCTGGAGCCCTCCACTACGGCGTGCCTCATAATCAGAACTGGTTTTGGCACGTGAAAACTCCAGAAAGAAGAAGAGTGAGATAGGATTTGCTTTCGTTGTTTTTAACACTTCCTCGACATTCAGAATGACTCGCGCGTCACCGACACACAGCGGACTGCGCTCTGCTACTAAGTTTTCTCTCTGTCAATTTTAATTTGCTTTCTACCAAAAGGTTCGGGGCGTGGTCTACCTTTTTCTTGTTTAGTCGATTTCGTTTCTCCGAGTCAACGTCAGTTTGCGCACCAGTTTCGAGACAGATTCATGGCACTTGTCTAATCGGCTTTCAGAATGAATTGACTGTGCCGGTCGTTAGCTTTATGACTGGAAACTTCGGAGACGGGTCATTATCGTCCTCGAAGTGTCGTGAGCACGCTCCTCGGTGTATATATTTTGTGCGGTTCGATCTAGTTCAGTTTGTTTCACCAGCTTGTCCCTTTCATGCCGGGAAACTTTCTCGCTTCCACGCCACGTTTCTAGACTTTTCTGCATTTCCGGGTTTTTATACTTCGCTTAGCGCGCGTCTCAGTTTCTCGGTGGCAAGGCTGATTCACGACGCCTGTAAGTGTTTCCTTTATGCGACAAATGAAGAGCGAACACAGCTCCTGACGTTGAATGAACAAACGTGTAACGCCACCCTTTTCCGACACACCATTGTTCTTAACGCGGGGTTATTCTCTATCCAACGTTTTCTTTCCTGGTGTAACTCTATCGCAAATCACTTAAATGAGCTAATATGTCTCTAAATTAAAACAAATATGTGTATATATGGGGTTTTACGTGCGACAACCACGATCTCATTGAGAGGCACGCCGTGCGTAGTCGGGACCTACCAGCATTTTATAATAAATAAATAAATTTTGACCACCTTGAGTTCCTTAAGGCGCCCCTAAATCTAAATAAACGAGAGTTTCTTTGCTTTTCGCCCCCATCGAAATGTGGCAGCCGCGGCCGGGATCGAACTCACGACATCGCACTCGGCAGCGCAAACTTATAGCCGCATAGCTCTATACTCCATCTCACAAGCCGGTTGCAGTACTGGGGAACCTGCAGTACTCCTTAGCCAATAGGAAGGCCGAATGCCCCCTCGAGATGTGTTCCTCCGCGCAGCGTCGTCTGCTCATCAGCTGCTTGAATTCGCGGCATATACGACGTACATGCGCGAAAGTCCGAACGTGTCACGTATCGCTGTAACGTATTATGTACCAAGCAAAAAAAAAAAGAAAAGACTAATCCTGCCATTAAATGCAATTACGCCCCGGAACTCTATTCCACTGCGCAGTGATATTGCCTGTGTACGCCTGCTGCCACCGCCGCCGTCTGCTGGGTCGGTCGGTGTCAAATGATGCTGGGTTTGCTTGGGCGACGCTTTATGTTTTATCGCGATAGCACTTGTACGAACACTCGAAGAGCGTTTTAGCCGTCGTCGTTGTCGCCGCCGTGCTGTCATGACATCGAAGTCACATGCACGGCCCGGGCGAGGAAGGTTTATAAGGAGGTGCGAGCGACACGCTGTGAGTGTTGCTGCAAAAAAAAAAAAAAAAAAAAAGACAAGAAAAAAAAACGAAAAAAAAAACCCCCGTCCTAGTGCCAAGTGGACGCACCATCATGCTTCGCTCAAGACAGCTCTGCAGGGGAGACAGGGGCAGCATTATGAACCTCCCGTTGCTGGGATGAGAGTTGGGCGCGCACACACTTTATAGCCTTCATGCTGATCCGCTGTGTGCATAACCCACCGTGGTGCACACATTGGACTAAAGCAGAACGGACGGCATACGTAATGCTATAGTTATGCACAATTCCTTCATTGGCGATAACAGGCGCCCATATATGGTTCTCCGTGGGTCTCATCTCGAACAACAACATCAAGGTGCGACGCCTGCAATAACGCCGCTGGCTGCGCGCGCACTTCTTATCCCGCCAGCATTGTGAGGTGCCTGGTAGCGGCCAGAGCTCTGGTCCTTCTGCGCAGAAGCCGTTGCCTCGCATACGGCTTCACGCAAACCTGTATCGCGCCCATGTATTGTTAAAACACCGTTCCGAAGAGCTCTATAGCGCAACTTGAAGTTTCGCTATCGCTTTCTGCGCTTCGCCTTTCGGGCGAAACTGCCCAGTTTTTAGATGCGAAGCATCTTATGCTCGGGGGCTATGTCACTCCCTCCCTCCCTCCGCCGTGCGGCGTCCACTTCTATTGCCGCTTCCGGTTCCATTTCCGGTTTCGCTTCCGCTTCCGGTTTCACTTCCACTTGCGGTTCCACTTCCGGTTCCGGAAGCCAGCTTCTGGCGTTTCGCCCGAATGATCCCCCGGTGCTTCGCCCACTCATCATCATTCACTTCGTCCTCTCATTCTCCTCCCGCAACGCCGCGGTGAGTGCCACGGACAGCGCCAGCGTCAACGCCAGTGTCAGCGCCGTGGACAGCGCCGCGGAGAAGAGGGCTCGAGCCGCTGCCACGAAACGGCAGCGGCGACAGGCCGATCTGAAAACTAATGGGAACTTGAGTCGACCCCATGGCTGCTTCGCATACTACTCAGGGTTCCCCTACGGGAAGATGGTGTAATTTTTTTGGTTGCCACATGGCGAGGGTTAAGACGAGTATTATTTAAATGCCCCTACCGACGACGACATGGCGGTGATGGTGTGGCACCAAGATTAAAAGCTAATGTCAATAAATAATGGGGTTTTAACCACGACCTGATTAGGGCCACGTGGTAGCGGGGGACTCCGGATTAATTTCGACCATCAGGGCTTCCTTAGCGTGCAGCTTAATCTAAATAGACGAACTTTCTTTTGCATTTCGCCCTCCTCGAAATGCGGCCGCCATGGCCGGGATGGGATCCATCCCGGTACGTCGAAGTCAGTAGCGCAACGCATTAGCTACTTGGCTGCCGTGGCGGGTGACGGCCTATACCACAGAGGACGAACATGCAAACTCAATTTAGAGCTTTTAACTAAAGCTGCAGTGTAAAAAAAAAAAAAATAGGGGGCTACCGTTTTCGTCTAAATGATCTGTTTGACTCGCAAAGTTCGAACTACGTTCCTTGAAAACTTGTTGTGTATACGAGACATAGTGCACCAATTCCCACGTGCATGTGTCACACACACACGCACACATCTGCACTGAACGTGCGCGCAGCGGCGCCACGATCACGCCAGACACACCGATTCTCCGTCGTCAACTCGGTACGACGTGCCTCGAGCCTTTCCTCGCGTCGGCAGCGTTTCCGTGTTTGCCGAAGCAACTAAGCGAGCGAGCGGGCGACCATTCTTCTCCGCACCGTTCCCCGCTCTTAGCACTCCTCTGGAGGCCGGAAAAAAATTTTCCCGCTAATTCGATTGTCGAGTTCCAGACCGGACACACCGTTCTCACTTCTTTAGGATCGTAAGTCACCCCCTCGCAACTCCCCTTTCCTCCTTTCTATACCCTTCCATCGCCCAATTTCCTTGTTTCCCTACTTACTTTCCGCATTCTCCGTCATATGCTTCCTACTGTGTGTTGTTCCTATACTCGTTTTGACCTCAGCTCAAACCTATATGGCCTGAAAGGGTACGTGCGTACGTCGCTCGAATTATCTGCTGTAGATAGCTTGGAGTTGACATGGTATATGATGTCGTTATAACTGGTTTAAGCGCTTTTATTTTTTCCGGCGAGAAAGTTTGCAGCGCACAATTCGTTCGACGAAAGCACCGAGAACTCCCGCTATCTTTCGCTTCTCTTTTCTCTTTCTCTTTTTGACCTGGCAAATGTCCCAAGGGCACGTCGGGTGCCCTACTGCGCTTGCTCGCGGCTGTGTCGGATCTGTCAACATGGCCGAATCTGGAACTAATTGGCATCGTTGAGCGCGGGAAGCGATGATCGCGGAAGGTATATGGTGCGGGAAGACCCAGTGGCACAGGCTTATATAGCTGGAAGCAGGTTCTTGGAGGATGTACAGAGGTCAACAAACTTCTCTAGAACGCGCGAACCACGTTTTCAGGACTAAGCTGGCGAACCTGAAGATCACATGTGGCACAAAAATCAGCTGTGTGTGAGGTTGCGTGACTACATTTACGGTTTCCATTGATTTCTCTCGATTTGGTGGTCGGCTTAAGCTTTGGTGGCTGCTTTGGCCCTCAGGTGTGCGTTCTAGACAAGTGTGTTGACTTCTGTCTGTGGCGACGTAGTCGTATAATGTCACTGCGTTTGCTCTCAGCTTGCTAATTATACGATCGAAAGCGAAATACAGAGCGAAGCAGTCAGGAGCAGAAAGTAATTGCCAGTGAGCATAGCGTGCCTACCTTCTGCTCTTCCAATGCACGAAAGACTCCGCGCGGTCGATTCGCTGCTACGGCGTTCTGCTGTACAACACGAAGTCGCGGATTCGCTTACAGGCTGCGGCTATCGCATTGCTATTGCTATGGGGGCAACACGCTCATGTGACAATCTTTGGGTGCACGTCGAAGAGCCATAAGGGGAGATACATAATCCATGGCGCCATCCGCTCCACCCCCCACCCCCCTCCTCCTAAGCCCCCTACGCTTCGCCTCTTATGGCATCTCCCATGGGCAAATTGTGGCAGTTGCTTAAGTCGACAGACCTCAGTGAGCAACTGTAGTCTCGATGTTGATGTTGATTGGTTTTCAATATATGCAGCTCCGCGTGATGCAGCATACTCAATCTTGTTGTTGTTCTTTTTCTTCGTCATTAAGCTCTCTTTCCACTGCGTAGGGCTGCGAACAGGACGTGCGTTTACTTACCCTCCTTTCCTTTTCTTACTGTTTCCTGTTTTTTTTTTTCATTCCCTTCTTTCCTGCTTTCCTCCAGCCTTCTTTTTCTTCTTCCATTACTTCCTCACTTCATTCCTTCCTTCATTCCGTCCTCTCTTTCTTCATTTCTTTCTTCTTCCATTTCTCCTTTATCCCTTCCTTCTTTTTTTCATTCCTCTCTCTCCGAGCTGGTCTGTACATGCTCTAAACGGCGGGTGCGTGATTGCCACAAGATGGCGACACCAGCGCGGCTAATCACGTCTACGTCTGCGTTATTTCGAGATTCTATGATTGACAATATGCATTCGAACAGGCTAACATTCTCTTTTATCTTTTCACAGCATTCTTGGGCCCTTTTGTGGTAGAATAAGCAGCTATAGTAGCGATCGTTTCCGCTATCGAAATAACGCGTTGCCTCGTGTTCACATATATATTTTTTTTGATGAGGAAGAACGAAATAATTAACGAGGACCACTGAACGATAATGAGGAAGCCTAGTTCTTATCACACCCATTTCTGCAGGGCCGGCCGTTGTATTGACGTTTGCGTCATGCTCCGTGGCCAGCCGAGCTTTGGTCGATAATCGCCATATGGAAATCACGCAGTAAGGCTAATTAAAATTGCGCATAGCGGCGGCTGCAACAGCCGTCCACATAAGGCTGACGTGCTACGGTCAGATAAGCACTTCTTAATTCTTCCTTTTTTTTCTGGTGTTTCTGATGTCATCCATTTCCTTTCCGCATTCTGTATAATGAAATATCGAGCATCGCGATAACGTCAGCGCGTTTTCACGGCCTTCTTCGTTCCCTTGTCTTCGCGTACACTGGTTCCCCTCACTTTTTCTTTTTTTTTGAGATAAGCTAATTATTCCGCAACATTGATTGTTCTAGTTTAAAAGCCGTTTCGCGCTTAGACAGACCACGTACAACGCAAACACACGTGCAGAAAAAATAGCAGATTTTGACGAACAGTTATGCTCAACCACGAGGCGATACCAGAGTCGTCAGCAATGAACCAGCACTACAAGGCGGAGTAAAATGAGAACACTTACAATTAATTAAGGTCGCTCTCATTATCTATGCTGAAATTACATTTCTTTGTGGCAGAGTGAAACTGGCTAGTTCAATTTGCCGATTTATTTATTGGCAATAGCGGTGACTGAATTTGCCTTTGCCAACCGATCACAACTAAGCAACCGCTCTTACGTGTGACTAGCTTTCTGGAGCCGAATACCTGTCGACGACGGTCTGTAATGAACATATGCTTAGACTGCCTGTAAACTCCGTATAAGCTACTGTGTCTCTAAATGAGAGAGAGAAGAGAGAGGTGGAGAAGAGAAGAGAGAAAAGAGACGTTACTTTCTTCTTGTCTATCCGTTTGGACAGTTCATAGAATTCTATCTGATCTCTCGAGTTTGACACGCTGTGTCAAACTACTATATACTGGTGGTACTATATACTGGTGTACTGTACTATATACTATGTACTGGTGGTACTATATAGGTGGCTATACATATATAAGCCGTTTCGTCATATGTGTGTTGTATCTCATGGTGTCAGCGCCGGCGCGGAAGGTGACCGCTATCCTCCCCACCCACCGCCGGGGCCCTCTGCCGGAGCCGCCACAGCGGAACCGCCAAAGTCCCACCACGACTGACTACCACTAAAATGCAAACAAAAGCCAAAGAGAGCTATTCGCCTTAAAAAAGGGGGATATAACACTGCAGTTGCCACTTCATCTGGCCGGAGGAGGTGCAAATTGATGCCACAGTTGGTCACTGAAGTCTGTAGACTTTAGCAACTGCAACAATTCTAAAAGTACTGAAAGTTGGGCGAGTTGGTATCTATTCATCTTGTAACTGCAGCGCGCACACGAGAAACGAGGACAAAAAGGTGAAAGTGACAGACACTTTCTGTCACTTTCTGTCTGTCACTTTCACCTTTTATTGCGATAGCAATTATATGGACACTCAAAAGCAGATTTCTGCCGTCGGCGTCGCCGTCGCCGTCGCCGTCGCCGTCGCCGTGAGGTTCCGTATGACGTCATTTGGAGATGAAATCGTCGCCGCGCGCCGAACGCTGTATGTGCGAGTGAAAGGGCGCGAGGGGCGCGTCTTTCACGGGGAGTGAACGCACGGCGGAGAACAAACGCGCGTTCTGCGCCGTGCTCGCTTAAGGGCTGCAGAAGTAGGCGTCTCTTTTCTCCTTTACAATCACCATATATGTAGAGCAAACGCGCCTTCTTCGGACGCGCGAGAGGCCGTGGGGGAGGGGGAGGGAAGGGAGGCGACGTTTAGCTGCGGCACCAAGTGCCTATTTATATCAGAGGCTCCAGCAACAGTCACCAACGCCGCACGCATTTTGAGCTAACGCGGGCAAAACGCCGATGGCGTCGACAACAGTTCTGCGTGTTGTTGCTACCAAAGCCGCTCACCTTACTTCGTATGACATTGCTGTGTTGCTATCGCATTCATTGCTTCGCCCTTAGGGCGAAACTGTGACATTTTTTTGTCCTCGTTTCTCGTGTGCGCGCTGCAGTTACAAGATGCAACAATTCGCATGTCGCTCTCTCTGAGCTTGACATGTTCGCACTCGTCATGGAGCTGCAGCACGTGGGAAACTTGTGCGAGGTACAAGCGGGATACAAAATGACCCCTCTCTGCTGTGTCCGCCGCACGTTGCAGAACTACATTGAACTGACGGAAGAGTTAATGGAACATATGGGAGGTGTGTGCACATATAGATTGCCACTTATATAACTAAATGTATATCACTATATACGCTGTGAGGTTGCGAACACGAAGGCATGTTCGAAACCTTGGTCACTCATAATGAGCCTGCTTTTCTTATTCTTAGTGTCGCGCAACATCTTTGCTTTGAGTCACGAACACGAAGGCATGTTCGAAACCTTGGTCACTCATAATTAGCCTGCTTTCCTTATTCTTAGTGTCGCGCAACATCTTTGCTTTGAGTCACGAACACGAAGGCATGTTCGAAACCTTGGTCACTCATAATGAGCCTGCTTTCCTTATTCTTAGTGTCGCGCAACATCTTTGCTTTGAGTCAGACTTCGCACGTGAGACTGTTGCTTCCACTTATTGGCACCACATCGTGTTATATTTGAAGAAGCAATTTGCTCGCATTGTGCCAGTGCGTGGAATTTCGCAGATCAGCGTGTGGTTTCAGCGTCGCCAACCGTCAATGTGGATGGTATGTCCTCGCTGTTTCGATAACATCGGGTGAAACGTATCTATCACGCGACAACAGATGCGGACGATGGCCACGTCTTCTACTTAATATAATTACTCATTTGCTCTGTCGTGGTTCAGCACAAATGGCATCATATTATGCTAAACCATAATCAGCCGCTTACCCCCGAAAATGCCGGAATTTCACGAACATGACAGGCTGCATAATCTATAAATTAGTGAAACACAGAAGTGAAGCATATTGATGTGATGACAGCTTAATTAGTAGTAAGTGCACTCATGCAATGGTAGCCTAATATCAAAGCATGTGTTATCCTTGGCCTGCTATATGAGACGGGTGAAATTACGCCGCCAGGTTGAGTAATTCCGTGAGTAATAATATTTGCGTATTGCATCGTTTGACTTAAACAAAAAAAAAAACAGAAAAACGTCTTCATATCTGTTTAATATCGCGGCGAAGTGTTCGTGTGCATTGTACCGATATGAAAAATGACACACCTTACCTTCTTTTAAACAAATACTAAACACCGGGAAATCGTTTCGAAACCTTTCGAGCTAAACTTGCTTCGCGCGAAGATAACGAATGAAGTACACCAAAGCGCCTCGCACGTCTTCCAGTCCTGCAGGAACTTTTTCTTACGCTGCCTTCGAAGACGAAACTGATATCCCCGAATTCAATTTATTATGCGCAGGCAGGAGCGGCTTCGCGAATCACGTAGTCAAACCTGGAAATAGTGTCCCTCATTAAGCGGCCATGCAACTGCGCCGAGTAGAGCACGCAGATTTTTTCGCGCAGGTCAGAAACACCAGCTTAAAAGTAACAAAAGTCAGAAGCCGCGAACCAGGGCGCTCAGAGCCGAAGGTGCCTGAGGAAAAGACGGGCCGAAAGAAGAAAAAAGAAACGAATGCAGTAAATTAAAGAACTTTAGCACTGGCGAGCAGTAAAAATGAACTGCGAAATCAACGTTCGTTCATTCCCCGTGTAGGGGAGAGAGGGGCGTACTACAAACACAACTCTGTACGTGAGGCCAAAGGCGAAGCGAATCTGGCGCAGAACTCGCACATACCGCACCCAAAGGAAACAAAATGGCCGAGAAATTACGGCCTACGGAGTGAAACGAATGTGGCTGTTTGACGGTAATGGGAAAGGGCGGAGGAAAGGCGAGGGCCAGCAAGTGGAGGTTTAGTTGATAGTTGAGGAATGAAACGGTATACATGTGGTACATTACGGCAGGCCTGAATGATTAAAGAAAAGAAGAAGAAATAAACTCCCTCGGAGAAGAGAGAGAGAGAGAGATGTTGGGAGCACGCCACGGAGATTCCGCAATGTGGAGACTGCGGTGAAATAAACGAAGGAAAGAGCCTCGCCTCAAGTTTATTCGCCAGCTTGCTGGCTGGCCATTCGCGGGCGACCGAGACTCAGCGTGGTGTTGTAGAACGTGATTGAAATTTATGAGCGAACAGGAGCGGAGGGTGCGTGTGTGCGTGTGTGCAGACCAATGCTTTCTCTTCTCGCGCCTGGTCTTGCTGGAAACGTTTTTTTTTTTATCGGCCTCCACGGTCGCAGTCCAGTTTCACGGAGGAACGGAAGAAGCAGGCGGTGCCTCACCGATGTATCTATCTCCTTGCTGAGTCGAGAAAATTGAGTTGCCTCGACGCGCACGCACGGAGGTGGGCTGCGCTGATGAACGAGTCCCTTCCTCTTCCCCGCTCTCTCGTTTCCCCCTCCCCCTCACTCTCTCTCTCTCTCACAATTTCTGCCTTGTACATCGTCGACCTTCTATTTCTCCCGTCTTCGCCGAATTTAACTGCGTGCGACGAGTCTTTGATTGTGAATCTATGTACCACGCCGTATGTTCACGGTCTATCACAACATCGCTTTTTTCTTCTTTTTATCCTCGTTTTTCCCGCCAGTTTTACTGCTGTCTCTTTCTATCTTTCTCTCTCTCTCTCTCTCTCTCTCTCATATTCCTAGAATTTCACTTCGCTGCGTCTTTGATTGCGGGCCCTGCGAGCTGCGCGCTCGAGTGCGTGTTTCGCCGCTAGTTCTATTTCATCTTCGTTACTTTCTTTCCACATTTGCCCGCGATTCTTGATTGCTGCTTTGCATATGAGGCGAATGTCCGATCTTAACTTTCTCTCTCTCCTGCTTCATATTTCTTTCCTGCCTGATGCCACTGTGTGATTGTGATACCTCGGGTGCTCCTGTATACCATAAACACCGCGGCCTTCTCAGACATGTGTGCTTGTTTATGATTACCTAAAGAAGAGGGCATGCTAAGGCTACCGATCGTGCGGCGAGAATTAGTGCGCTTTGTTGGAGCTCGGAAATCGTTTGGGTGAACGCAGATCAAAGAGCCATATCAAGCCTGGTATTTCACCGAGAGATTTCGACGCCAACATCATCAAGGGCCTGCCGGTCAGTTTCATGGATAATCTGCCGTCTTTACACAAATATACAGGCCCACGGCTACTGCAGTTCCTGCCGTGGCAAATGTGAGCGAGATGGGGGTCTTCGAGGGAAAGAAATACAAAACTTGGAAGCTTACGGCATATTTCTCTATACCAGAGGTAATAAAGATCAAGCTCCCGCTATGTTGCGTCTGTCTTGAGTGGTGTACATAAGTCACGTCCCCTAGCGGTAGCCAACGCTTTTTGGACCGCGAAGTATGATATGGCTTTACTCGACTGCAAGAATCTTTTTTGTGATGTAGAACTGGCTCCAATACCACATATAACGACGTCGTACAGATGTGCTGTAGCTTGTTGCTGTGTGTGCATGCTTGATGTATGCAAGAAACACCCACCTTAATGGACACGCACTGTAAGAACTTCGCGTAGCCAAAATTAACCGGAAGACTCGCAGGGCCGCGTCTCTGATAGCCCAAGCTTTTATTTCGGTCATTAAATTCGCTCCCTACTCGCGGTGTGGAGCCCGAATCCCTCGAGAGCGCAATCGTTAATAGCACCACTTTTTTTTTTTTTTTTTTTTTTTTTTTTTTTTTTTTTTTTTTACGCGATCAGTTCAAAATGCGCGCCGGCGAAGTGTGGTTTTAGACGTGAAGCAGTCGGAGGCGGGATACGTCACTGAAACCGTAAGGGGTGGTCACGGGATACACCGCTAACTATTCGCGCGTGTTCCACTCAAGCCGGTGTAACAGTTTGACGCCACACAATTACAGGATCGCCGGAAGCCATATGTAGCCTCACGCCGCCAAACTGACCCCTCCCATTCTTTCTCACTCTGCAGTTATCCGCATTGAACACGGGTGTATGCCTGTTACTTCTTTAAGTGTAGGAATGCTCCACAAGCTACCATCATTTTGTGCACCAGGTGGTCTCACAGTTTCTGAGCACAGAAGATGTGCTTTCTTCAGAAATATACCTGTGCGAACGACTGTACACTTCAGCACGTTTTTTTTTATTATTATTTTGCGCCTGTGTCGTGCGCACGCTGATGAGGTTGTACTCATCTCTCTCTCCGTTTATCTTTTATCCCCCCCCTTTTTTTTCCTCGGTCTCCCCCAGTGAAGGGTAGCAAACCGGATATTGTGAGCGGGCTAGCCTTGCTGCGTTTCTTTTTATTACTCTCTCTTTCCCTGAGTAACGCAGGCTGTCGCTATAGTACCTTCTTATGTATTCAACTTTCGGTGGCACATTTAGTTGCGTGCGGTATACCACCTGATCACCACACCCCAGTTTCCGTGACGTACCCAGCCTGCTGCGTCACGTCTGAAGTCGCGCAGTACGTGATCTGCACCGAGGTCTAGATGCCTTCGCCGCCATCCCCAGCTCTTTAACCATTCTCAAACTGATATCAGCGCTGTCGAGCAGCAGACTCAATAGAGCGTCGATCAGACCTTTTTCATCGCCAAGAACGAGCAATTTTGTGCAATCTTAAAAGCGAGTGCAAAGCGTTTTTTGTCACTGCACGGAACAGAACAGGACAAAGAGTGGCACTGACAGTCGACGACACATTGAACGACTTGGCGGCAAATAAATCGCGTTTATTGACGTCATGTCACAGCCACGGATTGTCCTCCATCGGGCGCCCGAAGTGCTCGAGTCTTGATCCGGAGAACGATAGCGCCATTAAGTTTCTCGCCCGCGAGGTTATCGAAACTCGTTGCGCGTACGATAAACCAAAAGAAAGAGAAAATGTGAAGGGCGGGGAAGCTCCCAAAGAGCACTTGATCGTGAGACTTGCGCAATGAAGGCAAAACTTTTTATTGAAACCTCTCCGCAGTAAAAGCGCCCAGCTGGTTCGCACCCGTGAGGCACGTGGTTCGTTTTATTGTATTTGTTTACTTTTTTTTTAGTTTCTCTTCTCGAATTCTCGTACAGATTTTTATCATTCTTGGCCCATCTCGGACTGCTGTATCATTTACCACTTTGAGTATGGGTTTCGCCGCCTAACGTGACCCTTTCGGTCTTGCGCGCTCGCCTCTACACAGGAACCATGCCAAGATCGATTCCTAGTTCCGACACACTGAGAGTCCCTCCGGGCCTCTCGCCGTGTTTCGCCAACGGGCACTTTTTGTGGCCGTACCTGCGCACTTTAAGGATGCCGCTCGTACTTAATTTCGCAAGGCCGTAGTGCTTGTTGCCTCATCGTGGCGGTATCCGTCAGAGGCCGCTGAAGTTTTTCTGTCGGAGTGACTCCGCGACGACTCGACGAGTCACGGTTTCTTTTCTCATTGGTAGATGGTAGTCGAGAGTTTTAGCCTCTCGTAGCACTAAACAATTTTAGATGACGGGAAGCCCAACGGCTTGCATTTCACTTCCGTACGCAAGTCGCCCGAGTCACGGCATGCGAGCCGCTTGCGTCCCCTTACCCAAACCTATCTAGCACGTGATTGGACGAGTCACTTGATTCCGCTTCCGAGTCTGTCGATACTGCGGAGATTTAGCCTCTCGTGACTCAGCTGCTAATCGACGAGCCACATGTGCTCTTCCAGGTTGTTGTCGCTATTTGGGAATTCTAGCGCCCCGTAAGCCTGACTAATTTCTACAGTTCTCGCGGTGTTTTCCGACCAGTAGAGAACATTACGGAGCTCTAGTTTACCATGAACCTGACTCGATCATGTCCAGGAATTTTGGACATTGTCCCTTCGGCTATCTGTCGAACTTCACTGCAGTAAACTGGCATAATTCAACGGCAGCATTTTCAAAAGAGAGAGAGAGAGAGGGATATTTCTGAAGGTCCCCCAAATTTGAACAACTGTAAGTGAGCAACGTCGAGGGGCTTTATGCATTAAAGTAAAAAAGTAACTGCAACGCCAATACCCTTCGTTGGACACTTTAAAGATTCATATCTCGAAACTGATGCAGTCCTGAGAATTCGTTCTAAGTTGATACGCCTTGCGAACACACCGGCTAGAAATTGGTAAATTGCAATATGTGCCGTAAAATAATTATTTAAAAATGTAAATATTGCAATTATGTTCATTATTCAAATAAGCACTTTCGGTTTTTGTAGAAGTAATGGCCACCTCATCGGGTAATTTAGCTCTAGGGTTAGAACTGTGCTGTCTGCCACAGGCGATTCTTAAAAATTTAGTGCAACTAAATAAGAACACCATGTTGCAAGCTATGTATTTGAGAATGACGTGTTTTGGAGTACCTTCTCAGTATCACATTCAGATTGAGCGTTCAACTTCCTGTCAGAAGTTAGGCTGATGTCGTAAGATACGCGGCATATTATGCGAAGTGTAAGTGCTTATTTTTGCGGACGAAACAGTAGTAAAGGCTATGCTTTAGATGATATCAGCGCCAACTTGGTCGATTAATTTACTGATTCGTCTATCTTCAGTTACAGCGTATTTATTCACGGCCTTTTGATCTCTTCCCTATTTACGATACGGCAAAATACTCAGTTTCTTTCTCTTCACTTAGGCTATTTGTTGTTTAAGTAAATATCTTTGGTGCTCTGGAATGCACGCCAGAAGCATTCCTTGTAAAACATCCGTTAATTGCACGTTTCTCTAAGCGCTGCTTTCTGAGTGCTCTTTTGTTTTTATTTAGGCAGCCATAAGCTTCCTCCAATCTTCAAGCAATGAATTGCTCCATCTTCAGTGGACAAGTTCAAGGTCAAGTTGAGGACTGAATTTTGCCGATGGAAATTAAACCAAAAAAAAAATAAGAAAACAAAGAAATAAAAACCATGTAAGGGCACTGTTTGATCGATACCGCGTTACGGAAAAAAATAACGAAAAAAAATGTGTTACAAGAGTGACCAGTTCGTTTCACTGGAGCGTGATTATTTCCTGCAGAAAATGAATGTTCGCTTCCAAGACATCTATTCGAACAGCTCTGGTTTCCTGGAGAGGCGTACGGAACAAGCGCACAATCCCCGTAGTCTGCATGACAGCAAGTTTGAAAGCATTGTTCTCCCCGTGCCTTTTCCAGGCATAACCATCAATTTCCAGCCTTTCGGAGAAGAGTTCTCTATATCCAAAGCACAATGTGGCAATGGTGGTTTTCTGTTTCTTTATCAATGGCGGCTCGATCACCTGATCACGCGTGTGCGCAGGGGTGTTGAAGATTGCGACTCACGCCTGTACGCTAAAGGTTGCTGGCTGGCACTTTCACGCTCGTGAAGCGGCAGCCAATGGCGACCGCCGAAGTGGACAGTCCACTAGGTGGACTCTTACAGAATAGTGCCCCTGGTGTCTAGCTTTCCCTGCATGCCTCTCTTTTGCGACAAGTTAATTCTGTTCTAGAACGTTCCCCCGCTCAACACTTGATCTCGACTCGTGAAAGTTGCTGGCAGCGCCGCCCGTCGACAGAAGCGCTCACTGCACTTCATTGGCACTCCACCACCATTCTTGAGACGCGTAGTTGCTTCTTCAATCGGGAGGCGACGCTGCGCTCAACTCCGTGTAGTGGAGGAGGAGCTTCGAGTCGAGCTTCGTTTGAGGCTTCATTCTTAAGGCCTTAAGAATGAACCAAGTAGCCCATCAAAATCTTATTCTCAACTATATTTCATTCGTAGATTTCTCATTCTTCAGTGACTCAGTCGGTCGGTCAGTCAGTCAGTCGGTTGGTCATTCATTCATTCATTCATTCATTCATTCATTCATTCATTCAGTCAGTCAGTCAGTCAGTCAGTCAGTCAGTCAGTCAGTCAGTCGGTCAGTCGGTCAGTCGGTCAGTCGGTCAGTCGGTCAGTCGGTCAGTCCGTCCGTCCGTCAGTCCGTCAGTCCGTCAGTCCGTCAGTCCGTCAGTCCGTCCGTCCGTCCGTCCGTCCGTCCGTCCGTCCATCCATCCATCCATCCAATCAATCAATCAATCAATCAATCAATCAATCAATCAATCAATCACTCAATCACTCAATCACTCAATCAATCAATCAATGAACAAAAACATCAGGACAGCACTTACGGTGTATCGTCAGATCACGACTTAATAATGCGCTTCCACGTTACTCCTCCCAACGAAGTGTTAAAACAGTGCCGTTTTGGAAAATGTTTCGCGCAAGTGCACAGATGGCGTATTTGTAGAAGCATCCTCCTCGCCCGACGGCAAGGCACGTTACCGCGGAGCTTCATGTTTTTGCTAAATTTCATCGCGTACTTATTACTGCTCCCCCCCCCCTCCCCCCTTTTCACTTTAGTGTTCTCGAACAGAGATATACTGGACGTCCTACGCTATTGAGAGCTTTTCGGCGTTGCGCGCACACACTGATTCGCGTGCCTTTCGAAAGGCGATACAGCTTGCCAAGGTCGTCTTCCTACGCGGTCAGGCTCAATCTCGGAATACGCCTCTTTCATGGGTGCTTGACCTGATAGCTTGCCACGGAGCGGCGCGGCCCTGCCTAATTTATTCAATGCTCGCCATTGACACTACAAACATCAGAAGCCGAGAACGAAAGTGTGCGAGTGAGAGTGTGTTTTTAAAGGAGACCGAGAAAGAGAGGGGTTCGCGGCATTCACCTTATCGAGCGCATGTGGTCTCTTTCAAGAGGGGCCCTGTGGTGAGGCAGATGTCGTCATCACAGCCGAGCCAATCCAAGCCGCACGAAAATCCGGCCAAAGTGTAAACAGCTTTGCCGAGACCGCCAACACCCGCCATTCCCTCCACCCCGCGCGCGATCTCCATTCGTCGAGCGATTCCCCGAAAATCTGCGCGTTGCGAAACCTCCATGCTCGCCGAGCACTTTTGTATACGGCTCTTAATGTATACCGTCACTTATTTCGTTTTCACCGCGTTTTCTTTTCCACCTTCTTTTTTTTCGTTTATTTTTTTCAGGGTCACCGTATGTCAAACGTCGCTGGCTTTGATTACTCGAGAGAGAAAGATTTAAAATTTAAACGTGGATGAAATGGCGTGCGCGCTTTAAAACTCGGTGAACTACAGTTTTGTATATATATATTTTTGCACCCTGTATCCCTTATTTTCGTTTTCAACGCTTCGCAATCTCCTACTGAACTTTTCAACACAGCCCGGTTCCTCCATATCGGGTCTCTATTTGCAAGAATTTAATCAGCCTGCTACCTTTTTACTCCGGCGAATACGAGCCTCCGCATTCGCATTCACGTTTTTTGCCCGCTTACACCTGTCTTGTATCTTCCTTGTTCTTTCTTTTGTGTGTGTTTTGTTTTGCCAATTGCAGTGAACGCTGCGTTGCGGTCCCCGTAGGCGTTCGCTGCAAAAGCAAAACACGAGAGCCATTGCGATGATGAAATACCGTTCGTTCAAAGTGCTTTCAGTGAAATGTTACGAGCAGCACTCTAAAGGTGCGATGGCAGTGTACGGTACATTCTTCGCGCGCGAGACAATGGAGCACGACGCAGTGTAATCACTGCCATATATATCTCTAGGTGCATGCGGTCCGCATCGGACGTCACTATAAGAGCACGGTTATACGTTTCAGAGACATAGCCTGCCGAGGCTTCGTGTTCAAGGCTCAGTGGCTGGGGACCTTCCCAGCTGAGCACGGCATCGCAGGCTCGAGCCCCGCCCTCTGCGCCACATTCCGATGGAGGCGGAAAGAAAATATGCTGTCTGCACGCTATAGATAACCCCTAAGTGCGTGAAGAGGAACGTTTCGACTCTGTTATTCAATTACAATTCTGAAATAGCAAGGATGTCCAGACTTACTGTGAAATGAAGCTGGGTAAACCATGCAGAACAAACACGAAGGACTCGTGGCGACGCCACCTTGAAGTTTCTGAACTAAGCACGCCTGACGTAACAGATTTTGAAAGCGTCCTCCAGTCCGGTTATATGCTCGGTAAAATTTGTTTCTGGGCGAGTTGGTTGAAGGCTTAGATAAGAAGGTTGAAGACTCAAGATTAGGGCTCGTTTTATTCCTTCTTAATCTCCTCTCCTTAATCGTTTGCTTCCTCGTTCCGCTAATATCTCCAGCTATCTGCTTACAAGTAAAGAACACGAACAGGGGCATTCTGTGTTACTCAGAGGGCGTACTTTTCCGATGCGTCGAGTTGCAATCTGGCCTTTAGACGTATATGGCAGTTCACGTGTCACGGGCCCCTGCCAATGCCGGTGTCGAGCATGGGACGCAGCCACGGGATCCGGGCACTTGGCTGGGACACGTTCCGTGGTCGCACGTTTTGTCCGTTATGGCAGGCCCAGATGACGGATGCTGCAACAGACGCCTCAGCCCGAAGCATGACTAATTGCTGCGTGCGTGTGACATTCTTTTTTTTTTTTGCATCTCGTCCTTGTGCGCGCTGTACGGATAGGAAATCATGCATCACCAACTTGCCTAAGCCACTAGCGCAGCCCAAAGCCTCCGGAAAAATACTTCCGGTGGGCCAACTCTTGGTAAGCACGCCCCATCAGCTCAGTTGTGAGCCTCGAGAAGGCCGCAAGTGCTTTAAGGTGCATCCTTTAGCTGACACCTTGCGCCTTCACAAAAATCACTCTAATCTGTAAACATTACGACGCCAACAGACAATGAAGCCACGGAAATCACAAGAGAAATTATTTTGTCGTTGTAATTGAAAGGCGGGAATGATAAGGTAAAGAAAATGAATGTGGACGAAAACACGACTTGCGCCGGCGGAAGCCAAACCCCCAGCCTCTACGTAGCGCGTGCGATGCTCTATCCATTGTTTCGGCGACGGCTGTTCCCAAGTCAACATTCTTGGATATTTATCTATATTAACATAAATAATCTGACCCTGAAAGTGTTAGCTAGCGCCAGTCGAGTGGCGCTGGCCAATGTACAAATGATATTTTATCATTTCTTCATTTCAATGAAATCAACACAATATTTTCGTCTATGCTTTCCTTGGCTTCGATATCTGTAGGCTTCGTAATGTTGGGACTATAAAAATCGGGTCTCTCGTTGTCCCCTTCTCGTTCAATTCTGCATAAACTTACACTAAGGCTGTTATAAACTTCGTGAAGCCTCTGTCCGCCAGCCGCGGCGGCGTAAGGCGACGCTACCGAGATTCGTAGGAAATTTCGCCACCAATTACGGGTTTCACAATCGTGCCGCTCTTCATGGTTCTCCCCAGTTAATTAATGTTAATTAACGCGAGATCTACCGGGCTTCTGCAAAGTTGAGCATCGACGCCTCGTCTCGCCTGCTTGCGGTGATTGTTCGAAAACCGACGTTTTTCTTTCGCTCTCCAAGCGTGAATGACCTTATAGCAATTGACATTGTGCCCGTACACGTGGTACATGACTAACAGAGTGGTGAACCCGGATACAAAATGGCGGGCTTCCTTTTTTTTTTTTTTTCGCTGGAGTGACTCTTACTAGCTGAACACTGTAGAACGCACTGTTTAGGACGCCGAACTCCTCATCTAGGAAACGTGAAAATAAGCGAGTCTCGCGTGTCACTCATCTTGTGTGAGCTTAAAATACTGCTGAAACAACTGCGAGCACGTGGACAGCCGCGCGGCTCCCGTTTCGGCGGGTAGCGCGCGCGTCCCAACATCATTATCAATGTAATTCCCAACATGATCGCTAACACGACACCCAACATGTTCCCATCGTGATTCCCGACATGATTCCCAACATCATTATTAACATGATACCCAACGTGTTCCCGCGTTATTCCTAACATATTCCCAACATGTTCGCAACACGATTCCCACCAACATGTACCGAATATGATTCTTGAGTCACTTGTTGCCTGCTGCCTGTAGTACGCTTCCAAATAGTCACTGGCACGCGATGTGTAGTGGAAAACGCGTGTGCGTCGAAGCTACCCGGTACCTCAAACGGCGTATGGTAAATTCTCTACACTATCTCCGGAAAGCTATTCACACAGCTGGAAGCTGTTGCAGTCACTTACATAACTTGTAATGCGACGAGCTTCACCGCTAATGAAAACGACTCTTATGTCCTCTGCAGACTATCTGTATAGACCTGTCGCAGAGTAATTAGCCTTACACTATAGACTTTTGTTTTGCCTATTGTTGCGGCTCGGCGTAGCGTTTAGGCCAGGAATCCTCCTACCATAGGGACGAGTACGTCCGGGAGTAGGAGCTAGAGGAAGAGGGCTCATTTTACATTGTTTACGCTGATTCTAGATATGGAATCCCACTCCATGTATGAGCACTTTGGATGTCTGAGCTCACTACATGTCTGAGCACACACCAGGACACTCCCCCCCCCCCCCCCCCCGTCCTCTCTCTATCTCATCTTTCTATTCCTTCTTTCCCGTCCCCCAGAGTAGGGTAGCCAACCAGACGCATTTCTGGTTAACATCCCTGCCTTCTCTTTCTCTCATCCTCCTCCATCCGGACAGTTCTGGACACCCTACTGCATCAAAGGCGTCCGCTTTTAAGGCAGTCGTCTAGCCTAGGTGACTAGACTAGGGAATCCGATGACTGTCTCTTGGCCAATCATAATCGTTGAATTGTTCGCAAAATCCCGCCCATGACGTTGCACCATTATGCCGGACTCCGCCTCCAATGTTGCGCGATGGCCTTCGCATACAAGGCAACTACGTGGCAATTTGGGAGACGAAAGTCTGCGCAGTTCCCACGGAAGTAAATCCTCGAAGTTGGCCCCTTGCATCAATTAGGGACATGTCCGCGACGGTAAGCTTGTCGGGGTCAGGAGAGTGGCCTTCGCAGTAGTTACCGCTTCAATGGAGGGCGGCGGTTGTTTTCGCCCCGAAGCGAGCTCCTTTGTTTGCTCGTCTACAGGCTCGTCACAGTCCATGTCGGGCCCCGTCGCGGTCGCGGCGCGTGCTTATGAAGGGGCTCTCTTGTGGGAAACTCCTAAGGAATGCGTACGGCCGATTTGGAGCATAACACTATACAGACTCTCTGTATAGACCTGTCGCAGCCTTACACTATACACTTTTGTTTTGCCTATACAAAATTTTGTATAAATGTACGGATACAAAAGTAGTCAGCAAGTCTATTTGCCTTTGGTCGATTCTTTTCTCCATAGATATAAAAAAAAAAAATTCTGACAAGGTGCCATGTGGCATTATGAGGGTATCTAAACAAAATGTGCAGGCACTCCTCATTAAAAAAATCGTTTCTCTGACTTACAGAACTATCAACAAACCAACACGTTGAGCTCTCCGTTTGATCAGTTTGCAGTACTGCAGTTTGTGCGAGAACATGGGGTTCAATCAATCATTTTCAATGAATTATTTATTTGCTCATTTGCTCATCATCATAATATAATCACTCATTTGCTTTAGCTTTTTTCAGATGAGTCGACGCCGTTGCCAACTCAGTCATAAGTCCGCAGGCTTTCTGTCGACAGTCCATAGACTGCGTTTTTTTTTTCTTCATTAACTGTAAATGAACGGGATATAGCTTATAGGTCTCAAAGAAAGACTTCCACTGTCGCGCATGTGTTTCACGCTTGACGGCTCTACTGGCACGTTTCTCGCGTGTTTACAGACACTGTTGGTCAACTGTTTTTCGAGTATCACAGATCATAAAGAAAGTAAGCAGAACGTCGGCTTGCTGCTATAACGAATCATTCATTTTGAAAGTACCTCCGCTTAATATGAACAACAGCAAAATAAATGGTGGCAGACATTAGATAAAACACAAAGACAAGGACCCGCATTCGATATCTTTTCTACGGGGTTTATGGTTTGTTCTCTTACTTTGTGTGTAGGCTGAGCGTATTTCGGCATGATCAACCAACTTTCCCAACGGCCTGTTCTTCTGGATCAATCAGTGTCGAGACTGACATGGTTTTCCTTTCCGTGTAATAGGAATTGATTAAGCAGTGCAACGTTTCTTTGTTGCTCGCTGATTGTTTACGGCTGCAGAAATAGTTGGCCGAGTTTAAAAATTCTTTTGGTTCGTAATAACTTAATGGCATTAGCCGACTTCAGATACCATCGATTTGTTTGCCATAACGATCAGCCGGCGCCTGTTTTTAGGAACAACTCGAGTGTACACAGAGTGAATACACAAACATCAATCATCGCCAGTCCTCAAATCTGCTTAAATTTCACGTGGCAAGTCCTTCTACGCGTAGCATAATATTTGCTCTTGAAGCGGCGCTGCTAGAGCTTTTAGCGTAACGAAGGCGCGGTTAGCCTTCCCCCGGGACAGTGACCTGAACCAGACGGTGTAGATGATTGTTGCCAAGCCTGAACCAGAGCGACTAGATGCTTGTGTCCAAGCCCGAGTCAGACGCTCTAAATGATTGTTGCCAAGCCTGAACCAGAGCCACTAGATGATTGTGGCCAAGCCCGAGTCAGACACTCTATATGTTTGGTGCCAAGCCTGAACCAGATGCTCTAGATGCATGTTGCGAAGCCTGAACCAGATGCTCTGTATGCATATTGCCAAGCCTGAACTAGACGCTTTAGATCATCCTCATCATCAGCGCATGAGCGCTTTGAGACGCTTGGCGTGTTTTCATTTGGCCTTACCGAGGCGCAGTTAAAACGCAAGCGAGAGCTTGCTCGGATAAGGAACGCGCAGAAAAAAATTCTTTCACCAAAGGTACTATAATGCTTTCACATTCCCACACGTGAGCACTCTTAAGTGTCTCTGCAGAATTTTTGCGTTCCATCGCTCTTTGCGCGGTCCTTAATATGTTAAAGAGCTATAGATGCTTGTCGCCAAGTCTGAACCAGACGCTCTAGATGCTTCTCGCCAAGCCTGAAGCGGATGCCATAGATGCTAATTACCGTGTGTGCTTGGGTTCGTTACTTGTGCATGTTGTTTATGTGTTTGCGTATTGGGTATGATTGGGTCATTCATTTCATGCCTCGCCAATATAACATCGAGTATAGCGGTAGGCGTATGGCCAGGCGAACATCTCCAGCACCCATTGAAGCTCTTAACCACCGCTTCTTTTCGAGCTTTTTCGTCTGTATCACCATCATCCGAGTGTTTTCGAGCGCGTGTCAAGCGAGCGTGCATCACATGAACGTGCGCGTTCGAACACGAATAAAGTTGTGATTCTGGAAAGCACGTACGGGAAAGCGCATAAAGCTAATTGATAAAAAAAGAGATTCGCATTGTAAAACTTATTTATAGAATGTCACCACTGTAGGACGCCACGACAGTGCCTGCTTAGCGAGCCGTTGTGTTGTCCCACCATTTATTATGGAAGGCGTAGGTGAAGCGGCGGCTTCGGCGTCCAGCCCAACCAAGAACGAAATCACTTTTTTTTTATCATTGCGGACGACACTAGCCACGCGAGGTACGAAGCGCTAATGATGACACATGATGATGCGCGGTGACGAAGATGACGCCGCACTGGCTATAGCTACAGACGAAAAGTGATTGAAACCTTCGGACTGGCTGTCCATTGGCGCGTTACTGCAGCTTCTCATTGTCTTTCTTGTCCGATAACTATTTTAATGTCGCAAAGGCGAAAGCCTTTCGGGGGGCTCTCTTTGTCTCTGGCGAAAGAAGGGCGCGAAGTGCTCTGAAACATCCCGAGTGAAGTTGCTGCTTCGCAATACGGGGAGGAGGCGAGACCGAGAGGCGCGCGAATCTGAAAGGACGAGCAGGAGAGAAGGGCTGCGGGAGGGGAGAGGAGGAACGGAACGGGGAAAAGGGGAGGAGAAAAGAAAGGAGGGGAGGCGAGCTCAACGATTCGAACGGGACTCGGAGCGCCAGTCCGAACTCGGACGGCGCGCCGACGAGCGGTGGTGTGACAGCTCGTGCTACGAGGGTCCGCTCGGAGTTGCCGCTGCCGCTGCTGCCTCTTCAGTGCGCCCGCTTCGCGAAGGCAGCTACACCGCGTGGCTCGGCGCCTCTTTGGTGAAGCCCACCGCCGACCGACACCCCGCCGGGCACATGGCTTCGGACGGGCCGCCGTCGGGCTGGCGTCGGCGCCGTTTCGCCGGCTGGGACCTTTCGGCGACCTTGTTGGCCGGTGGCACGCACCTGTGTCTGTCTCTGTGCATCCTGTCGTCTTGCCTGCCAGCCGGTCCGCTGTCCGCTCTGTCACCGGTGCTCGCGGCGCCGTCGAACGTCAACGACAAATCGTCCGGCGCCAAACCACGTGAGCAATGTTCGTGATCACGTAAAGAAGCACCTCCTCACAAGTAAACTTTATCTCATCCGTAGACGTGCTAACTTTTACGGGATGCCTGGTTGCCGGAAACGGGCTTCGCAGCAACAGCGCAAGTATCGAAAAAAAATTTTTAACGCTTTGGCCAAACGCAACGCATATTATAGACGATTTTTGATTGCACGTGTTCTTGAAATAAATAAATAAATAGAAAGACTGCGTATTAACGATCACGTCGCTGCCCACACTTTACACCAGAAGCCAAGTATGAAATCATTGGTTAGTGCAATCATAGCTATGTGCCCTCTCAGGTCAAATTCTGTGTCACCATATAGCGCCACCAACGCGGCCTCTCACGTTTACGTCACTCGAAAACCCGGTATTTCGCAAAGGCCAATACGTTTACGGGCAAGCTAAAACTCCCTAACAAGGGTGACCCACTGCGATGACTTCCTATATCGCGTTTTGCTGTTGAACGCGAGGTCGCGGGTGCGATCACCGTTCGCGCAGACTGCATCTCTATAAGAGTGTTGGCAGGAGTGAGGGGGTACGCAAGAACAAGTCGTGCGTGTAATGAGCTTTGCGCACATATTAGCGAACCCTAGATGGTCAGATTTATCCGCAGCCCTCCAGTGACGCGTCCCGCATACCCTATGTGCAGCTTTTGAACGCGTCGTACCGCATTAAGCGATCCATCAATCCTAAGGAGACGTAGTCTCTATACAATACTATGCACTGCATGTCTGCGCAGAATAATAAAGATGTGAACAGATGTGACGCCTAACACGAGAGGCCAGCGTTTCGTAGATGACATTGTCCTTTTCAGCAACGTCGGGCACGACTTGTCATAAGTGACTGAGGACTGCAAACCAGAAAGGTACCGGTAACCGGTAGGTTTGAAGATTAGTACGCAGAAAACCAAAGTAATATTCAATAGCCTGGAGAAGGAACAAACAGCAGTTTTGGTTGGTTGTGAGTTATCTAAGTAGTGTGAATAAGAACCGTTTGCGAATACAGCAGTCATGGGAGTAGCATGCACATCGGGAGAAGGATACTTTAAGACAAAATCCTTATCGAGCGCGTATGGCAGGGCCACTTATCTCATTAACGGCAGCTTATCATAGATTTTTTTTGAAGAGTATGCAATCAATGCGTTCTTCTAGTCGTAACATACGGGCCGTTATTCAGTTTACTATGCCTTTTTAAGCGAAGCTTTACAGAGTCACAAGTTTCGGCGGCGGTGGTGGTGGTGTCACGCTGAAAAGTGGGCGGATCCTGGCGATAGTGCAGAAAGGGTCCAAGCTCAGTGGCACATAGCAGGGACAAGAGAGGAAGAGAAAAAGAAAGAAATAAAGATAGAGTCGGTGACATGTCGTGAACTTTACGTTACCCTGAGGAAGGTCAGATACACGCACGACAAGCTTCGCTTACCCCCATTTTCTCGACAGAGGAAGGGCTGGTGCTTTTTCCGATAGTCGAGACAACAACAACAAAAAATAATAACAAAGGCGAGCAACTACGCATAACTGCGCGGTTGTTTATACGAATGGTGTTTCACCAACAAACCCCATTTGAGGCCTTCGTGAACATACGGGACATAAACGTGGAGGAGTACACCGTAAATAGAGAAGCCAATGATCGCGCCACGATCGATATGGCACGGTAAGTATAGTTGGTGTAACGTTGTAAAGGAGATGAAAATACAGGAGTCAGTAGCTCTTTGGGTTCCTCGGTCGTGGACCGAAATTTAAATAAATTTGAGGGAAGCCCGCACAACCAAAGAAATGGCTGGCTTAAAGCCAATGAAAACTAAAAGAAGAGGGGTTTAATATATCCCCGTGCGGACATATTTAATGAAGGCAATTAAGGAGAGTAACGCAATGAGGTAAGGAGGACTGCACTTTTTTTGGGTAAGATAGTGAATGTACGTACGTGTTAGGAGAAATGAATGAATATGGTTTTTTTTCTGGAAATGGAGTACGTCGCGCTTCGGTTTGCCGTTCGTCGGTGACCTTTATTTGAAGATGTAAGGAAAACGACGCAGCAAGTGACTGGAGAGGAGAAAGAATTGGAACGAGAAATTGAAAAATAAAGTAAGGAAAAGTCCAGAATTAAAGAAAATCGGAAGATGGGAAGAGATGCTTTCACGGAACGCAAGGCTGAAAGAGTTGAAATAGGCGGACATTTGAGTCGTACTGCAAGAGCCTGGAAAAAATAAAGGTGAGGCAGTACGGCGCACGGAATAGAAAGCAAACGCGGGTAGCTGATGTCTTACACGAAATTAATGAGAGGAGCCTTCACCTCGGGCCCAATTCCAATTTCTCCATTAGCATACACGTGGAACGCACGAATTAAGGCTCTCGTGAGGCAACTCCTGAACAAAGTTCAATGAAGTTTTTCGCGTTTATTTTAGAAAGCGAAATTCTACCAACTGTAGGAAGCAGAGAGTTTCGATTTCGGGATTCGTAGCTTTTACGAAGATTGTCGAATATCGAAAAGTTTGAAAGAAAAAACAAAGCAACATGTTTACAAATCCGAAACTCTTCACCGAAAGCAGGTATCGCAGTTTTCTACAAACTGCATCCGTTAGAGCATCTCAAGCGGACGAATTTGATATATTATAAATTCACAGCTTACGAGGAGTTGTTACAATGCTTGAGAGGGTTTCGGAAGACGCCTACCTACTCAACACTTAGTGGTTTATTTCACAACGGCGTATAATACATCAAGTTTGTCCGCTTTATATTTCTCAGTAGAAGCACCTTACAGAACTGTAATATAGCTTTTGCTATTGCTGCGCTACAACGGTATAAACATGATGGTAAAATTTTTTTTTCATGTTCGCAATTTTTTATACTTTTTGTAAAAAATATCGATTGCCTGATATCTAAGGATGTGTTGCCGACAGCCGGTGCTAACATTTTCTTTTTAATGCGACGAATAAAATCAAATTTGGTGCAGTATATGCCGAATAAAACAACTTTTTCGTGGCCATGTATTTGGGCAGCAACTCCTGAGGTGAACCTTGAAAAGATTGAGAAGTGAGAATGTTGGTACGTATTGATCTCGAAGTTCGAGCAGCGCTCACAACACAGAAAGCTGACTTGTGCGCCCTTGCAGAATCACAGCCCACATTCCAGCGAAGCGGTTTCTTTTGAGCAGCTGTGTTAGCGTGTAATTAAACACACTTATTTATGATGTAATTAAACCAGACACTGTAAAACGTTGCCCTCATGTAACGCTTTCGGGCACTTGCTTAAAGGGAGCTCTTCTTGGAAAGGCTGTACTTTACCCACGCACTTCGAACTTTGCACGCATATCCCCAAATTCCCTCCTCCCCCCTCTTAGTGTCATTAAATTTGATCTCGGTGACAATTAAGAGTTCTTCCAGAAGTGCGTGCTAAATTCTGTATCTTCCGTAAAACACGTCAATAACACTTCGGTCCGCTTGTATACGTAAATTGCTGCAATGCATGTAATTAACCCACGCGCTTCGATCTTTGCTTACACACCACCCATAGCGTCTCCCCAGCAGTAATTGTTGAACGATCCCAACTGAGGCACAAACGTTAAGCCTTCCGCCCACATCACCCCTAATTTTTCACCAAATATGAACTTGGTGTTACGCGCAGTTAACTTCGGACGCTGTGAAACGTACCAATTAATGGCCGGTTAACACTTTCAAGCACTTGTTGAAAGCGTTTTTTTTTCCCGATACTATTATTCATCCACGAACATTTAACTTCGCGTGCTCAGTGGCCGTAATCGTCTCCCCATTGACGCCAAATTTGACTTTGATAGCAATTACAGTTGTCAGAGGACGATGCGCTAAATTCGGCGCCGTTCGGGAAACGTACCTATAATGCCCCGAAACACTTGAATACGTAATTTACTGCATAGGCCCTAATCAAACCACCCTCTCTATACTTCGCCTACACGCCACCTACAATGTGCGCCTTAATTTCACGAAATATAAGCAAAGTGCTTCGTTTAGATCACTAATTGCTTTGGGGAAACCTACTGCGAGCGTCGCGGAACACATGAAATAGAAAACTAAGGGTTCAGTAAGTATTTGCAAAGCTCATAATTCAGCCAGAAACGTTCAATTGTTTTGTCGTGTATTACACTCCACATGCGCGCCATTTTCACCAAACGCATACGCGGTGTGAGGTACGTTCTCTGAGGACACTGAAAAACAAAGCGGATAACAGCCGCCTTAACGCTTTCAAGCATTTCTTAAGAAATAATTTTTTTTCAGAGGGTGTAATTAACTGTTATCCTTGAAACGCTTCGCACAAAATTCACATAAAATTTCAATTATTTTCTAAAAATCTGAAGTTTGTGGCACGTTAGGTTCTTCTATTTACATTAGGCAGAACTTCTTGTGGGGTCCGTAAAATGTGCCAGTAAATCACTGGAACGCTGGTAGGAGTAATGTTCTGCGAAGACTATCATTATCCCACACTTCGAACTTTTAGGACACATTACCCAATACCTGACTTCCATTGTCTTTAAATACAGAATGCCAATACCACCTCTGTTTCTCCCGCGGCAGCCAGAAAACACTCCCATGCCTCGCCTCACCCTCCCCTCATGCCTCGCGCAAGGTCCGGCGCGGAGCGCGCCGGACCGAAGCGCGTGCTCCGCGCTCATCTCCTGTCCAGCCTTGCCATTCGTGCATTCGTGCTGCGTGCTTGTGCGCAGTGGATTCTTTTTGCGTTTTCATGCACGCAGTCGCGTTCATTATTACAATCAAGCAAGCATGTGCCCAAATTGTATTAAAAAAATAACTCCACTTACAACGTAAAAGTTCTTTGGACTCACTTTTGTGTTCATTTCCGAAAACCAGAATTGGAGCAGACAGTGCAACACACCATAAAATGCAACAAAACGCGGATTGTGTTTCACGAATGCACATGTAAAAACATTTATTGTAATTGCTCTAATGGCCAATGCGCAAAATAGCTTCTCACGGCCTGCTTCTCGCTCGGTCCATAAAATCCACCTCCGTGAAGTGGGCCGAGCATACTCTGCGGTTGTTGACCTTGTCTCTGGGCAAACCCATTAGGTCCATCCTTCCAGCGTAGGTTCAAAACGCTTCCATCCTGAAGAACAGTGAAGATCATAAATTACAACATCGCAGTTGGAACATACAAAACTGAGCTCGTTTCGCGTCGCGGCAGAGTACGAGTTGTGATATGTCAGCCTTAATTCTCAGAAACGCATTTTTAAACGATGGCGACCAATTATCTAGAAATAAGTGCAAAGCGCACACCTACACACGTGTTCCTTGCTATACGCACAGGTGGTACTATATTTATAAGGAGCTTTATGTTCGCTGCTTGTTGACATAACGATTTACTGCATCGTTGGGGTGTTTTCAAATCAGCTAGCTGCTGCCTTACCTCCGGACAGCCATGTACGACTGCGCACAATTACTATCACGAATAAAAACCGGGAAGTAAACTGCACAGTACTCACCTGTTGTCTTTAGAGGGTTGCGGTAGAATTTCACGTCGCATGGCTCACTTCGTCTTGATGTGTTCGCACACCATTGAACCACACGCGAACAGCGACAGCTGCGAGACATTGAGGGGAAAAGCCGACAAACGTGCAACGGTAAGGTACCACACGGACCACACTGCTAGCGCGGAAGGCGAAAACCGCAAATCTGACCGCATAATGCCAGAAAGAGAAATTGCTGCCGTTTTGGCCGTTATGAGCACGGCCGATGACGAGCGCGGGCCACTCCAGCCGCGCCACCGATAGTTGAAGGCCAGCGAGAAACGACAAAGTTGAAAGAGGGTTGACAAGAAAAAAAAAAGGAAAAGCGATTTTGGTTTCGCATCCATCTCATGGATGACGCTGCATTTCGCGTGGACAAAAAACCAGCGGAGTTTCCGAGGCTTGCCGGAAGGCCTATAAGGCGGCACTCAAGCTACCCCAGGGCACTCCCACGAGCAAGCTCCTCGCATTGGGTATGCACAACACCTATACAGAACTTTGCAAAGTGCAACTCGCCACGCAGCTGCAGCGACTTGCACAAACACCAACGGGCTGTGCACTACTCCGAAGCCTTGGCTTTACCGGCCAGCTCCATGAAGCAGCTCACCGCAAGCCCATTCCAGACCATCTTCGTACCACCTACAAGGTCGCGCCATCCCCCGCAATATGGGACGGCTACATAAGGGACGGCGGAAAGCCGGAGTGGCACCCCTCGAACGAGAGCACGGGTAGCAGAACACCACATACTATGTTGACGCCGCCAACTACGACCGCACGAACACCAAGGCAGTAACAACAGTTGTGGACAACACAGTCCAAGAACTGACCAGCGCCTCCATACGGTGCCACAACATCACCGAAGCCGAAGCAACAGCCATTGCACTCGCTCCTGCCCACGGCTACAGACAGAGACGATCGCTCACAGTTCTGACGGACTGCCAAGCGGCTTGCCGCAACTACCTACGAGGGCGCATCAGCCAGCCTGGCCTCGGTATCATATGATTGCGACAGACACTGGCGAGCATCTCAGTACACACATACACCCAATTCAGCATCGGATAATATGGACCTCGGGTCACATGGGACTGGAGGGAAACCACGTGGCGGATAGGGTAACTCGAGGGTACACGAGCCGAGCACCCTCCAACTGCTCCCCTGAGGAACCCGTTCCCGTCCCGTGCGACTACTCGCCAATTCTACACCACTATTGAGGACTATGCAAAACCTATTCCCCACCACACCGAACACTAAATAAAAAGGGATCGGTCAGTTGGAGACAAATCCAAACCGGCACGTATCCCAATTTGCACATCCTCAGTAAAATACATCCCACGGCACACCCTCCTCGCTGCCCATGGTGCTCAGCTAAAGCAACCTTATTTCATATCACGTGGGCATGTCAGGCTATCACTGATCGTCGGCTACCTGCATCGTCGTCGTCGAAGCGTAGGCCCCCCACAGCTTTGCTGAGCGGCCCGAAGATATGAAAGTCATAGGGTGACATATAAGGGCTACATAGAGAGTGCTTCATTGGTGCCCAACCCACTTCCCTTAATTTTGCGCATGTGCGTAATAGCTGCGGTGTGGGTTTGGGTGTTGTTATGGCGAAGAATGTCCCCTGTTTCCCTATTGGTTGGTCACGCCTTTTGCGGCGATAAGCAAATTGAACCTCACCAAAAAGCTCGCAGTAATACGCAGCGTTTATGGTGCGATGATTGTACCGCGACTATCGTGCAAGAAATCAGTAATGTCGCGGTGATTCCCCCCAAAAAAAGTTTCAAACGCCTTGCTAGCTGACAGCCGGGTCTTCGCTTTGAAAGGGGCTCCCTTACGTTTTTAATTGTGTCAGTGTTAGAACGCTCACGTGAATGAAAACCATCTGTCGAGCAGTGGAGAAAGGCCGGTGGTAGGCGGAAGTAGAGGAGGCAACTTGCGGAGGCGGGGCGCGCCGCGCTGAAGTGCGGCCCGCAATGTTGAAGAACGGCCGTCAGCAAATGCACTTCGCTCCCGAGCAAGGTACGGACACGTTAGTGGCTTCGTCTGTGTTCTGTGTGCTTTATATACATGTATAAAAGCAACGATGGACGCCGCACTTCCTACGGGCGAGAACTATAATGCTAAACGAATTACTTTCACGTGAATCCAGTTGATGACCCTCATTAGTTCTCCCCTTCTTTTGTAAATCAGGCGTGTAGCGGTGCACCAAAGTTTCATCGCAGGTAATGATGCCATTAAGAAACTGAGTCCTTGTTTTTTCTTTCTTTTTTTTTTTTTCAAACGGCGCTGAGAGCCGCGCATTCACGCGAAACCAACGTCTGTTTTACGGTCAAAAGATGGTGGACCCATCGGGCAGACATTATATACGGAGTCATGGGTCCTTTGTTATTATAAATTAGGCACTTACATAACTTATCCCCCCCCCCCCCTCCGCTTCCCTATCATAGAAGAACTTTGCAAAAAATGACGGTCAAATGCTGGTCGCCCTCCACAAGATTAGAAATGGCTTGAATGTTCTGCAGCATAACGCTCGTCCGTGGTGGACGATCATGGCTCTCTTTTCTAACCTCTGTACGGCCTTCTCTGAACTTGTTATGCCAGGCAAACGCTCGCGACCTTCACAGTGTTTGACCCACAAACTGGTGCCGTCAATCTGTAGAATTTCAGTCGATTCTACACCCTCGCTGGTAAGAAACTTATGAATACGTTGCGCCTTCGACGGGTCTATCTCTTTCTGGAACATCGTACGACACATGGTGGAAGGAAGTAGTTAGGGGAGAGCATGGCGTCACGCAGCCAGCCTTTCCAAGCGAACGTTCCGTGACGCGAACCCTAAATTAACTCAGTGTCGGCCCAACTTGTGACTTCTTGGGTCAAGATCACGGAACAAGAATCGAGATTAGCCGAGACGTTTGGTGCCAGGTGGTTTTTTAATGAATGCGCACATGTTCAGGGGCCCTTCTGCAGCACTGCACGAAGAGCGCGAGCCCTAAAATTTACCGCGCGCTCAGACGCGACTATCCCGTGTTGGGCCTTAACGCTTGGCTTCAACGATGATCCCTCCTAACTTTTATTGCGATAGCAATTATATAGAGACTCAAGGCGAATTTCTGCCGTAGCCATCGTCGTCGCCGTGAGGTTCCGTATAAAGTGCAAGGGCGGCAGCCCCGTCACCGTGCGCCCTACGCTGTATGTGCGAGTGAAAGAGTGCGAGGGGAGCCGATGAGCGGGGCTCAATCTCATCCGCGCGCAAGGGAAGAAAGCGGGCAAGACGTGCGCCGTCTTTCGCCTCGGGCGAGGCACCCAACGTTGCGAGGCATCGAGGGTAAGGGAGGGAGGGGGGGGTGGCATTTTACTCCGGCTGCAACTGCGTATGCGGCGGCTTCGCGAGGTCACGCGGCCGTATCTTAAGAGTGATCTGTCTTGGGGGCAGAGTCTATAGGTGCGTCGCGGGCTCGTAGCTTTGTGCGTGCTGAGTGTTCTTGGCACAGAGTTTGCGTTGAAGCGATAGACAACAGCACGAAGGTCACTCCGCTCGCTGCTGCTGCCGCGTTTCCTCACGCCAGCGGTTTGAGAGCGAGCGTCCGCGGTCATCGAGTGTGATGGGTTCATGTTTGCTGTGCGCGCTGACACTATGCTTGTTAATTTAGTTAGCAAGCGAATGTTTACAAGTTGATACGGCCGATGAAAGTACTATCCTTGCTTCGTATGGCTTTCTGCTAATTTGCTATCGCAATCGATGCTTCGCCTTTTGGGCAAAACTGCGACTTTTATCCATCCTCCACGGTATCACACATCAGCAAAGAAATGTAACCAAGGCCGTCCGGATGCTCACGTGACTTTTGAGTAACCTATCTAACAACCCTTCAAGTGGCAGCGATGGAACTCGCTCTACAACAAAAGTCGCGTTTGGTTCGAACGGTTCGAACATAATTCTATCAAAGCTAGAATTTGTGTGTCTTCTTTTCTGAGTTTCGCAAGTGTGCTTGATGTCCTTGTTGCCGTGGAAGCCGGGCCCCTGTACTATATATAGTGCAATGAAACATTGAGTTTTCCGCATGAAACTCTGTGGAATCGACATCCCTGGCATTGCATGATAAAAGGTGGACAGATCTCGGAGAACGTAATCCGCAAAGTGCACGGATCACGTGGGTTGCGTGGTGGGAGTTTTCTCTTCACGCTGGTTGGCCTGGCAGTAAGGTAATTGCTTATGCGGTGAAACCCGTTGCAGAAGGCGAATAGTTTTACGGCATTCAATTGCGCGCTTCTCGAAAGCATCGCTTCAGATAGGTTTCAAATTGTGCGTTCGATCATTTATTTTACCATGTTTTCTTTTAAATTTTCTTATTTGTCCATAGTTGTTTTCTTTATCGATGTGTGGACAATTCCCCTTGTGGGTTTCAACAATGTTTGAGGCAATCAGCATCTGCCTGGTTTCCTTTTAATGATGCGTAAACCTCAACATAGGATGTGTTTCATTAGCCTAAATCTCGAGTCAATGATATTCTTTTATGAATTCTGAAGGCAACAGAACTGTGCGCGAATGAGTAATAATTGAGAATTGAGGCATTCACTTATTGCGACATTTGCAGTTTTGTTGTAATTTTTGTCGTAACTCTATGCCAGTAGTGGGTACGCGCCATGGTTTAAGCAGCAAGCGCACGATCGAGCAGTTACTGTGCGTTTCTCGTTTGCAAATAAGAATTCTTTTTTAGCTACCCACTGCCGCCCGAATCTAGGCCTATCCCCCTTAGTGGGTACGAGCCATGACAGAGGTTCATCAGCATCATTAAACGCGCGAGCCTCGCGGGAGCATTCACGCACCCTGGTACCCTCACGGCCTGCCTGCGTTCCTGCCACCCCCGAAGAAAAGAACGCTGTTCGGGTCGCAGAAGGGGCTCGCGTAGCGCATCAGGCGGATGGACAGCACATGGCAACAATCCGGCATCGACCAGTCGGCCCTCGAAGTGTCGACCCTGACCGGTGCTTCGAGTGGTGACGAAGGAGAACGAGTTTCTGCCGTCACTCTCGTCGCCATTGTGTTCTGCGTCCTGGCGTGCATCGTAGCCATAGCCATCCTGCTACTCCTATCTGGAGGGCTCGAACTATACGGCGACGCGGACGGCTTCGATCGAGATGACGACAACACGAAGTATCCGACGAAATACCCACCCGTTTACCGTTCCGGGCGACCGCCAGCGGTTACGGATCATCCGACAACGCAAACGCCCCCATCGACGCTGGTGACCGCTCGCCCTGCACCTGTCACCAAAGCCACGGTCAAAAAAGCGACTCCGCGACCTACGCGACCTCCGCCACCTCCGCCGGCTCCGCCTTCTCCACCACCTCAACGGCCTCCGCCACCACCTCCGCCACCTCCACCTCCTCCGCCACCTCCACCACCCCCGCCTCCTCCACCTCCCCCACCACCTCCGCCACCTCCGCCTCCTCCGCCAGCTCGGCCTACTCCGCCACCTCCGCTTACACAGTCGTCCATAAAACCGATCTCGCTTTTGTGCACCTTCGGTAACAAGACGGGCGGCAGTACCATCTACCCACCGGACGGTTTGTGCGACTACATCTTCTATGACTCAATGTACAAGAATAATCGCAACCCGCTCATCGGCAACTGGGACTACGACGTGTACTCCGTCCTCTCGAAAGCGCAGAAAGCCGACCGCACCAAGTCGCAGTATGGTGTGGGTTTCGCCTTCGAGCAGCGCAGCAAACTCATCAAGGACCTTACCAGCACTTCCCTCGAAGTTTTCTGGGGACACAACTTGTTTCACTTCGGCATCATCGATTGTCCCATGCATGGCGTGACTCAGGCCCAGATGGATGAGGTGTTCGTGGCCCTCAAGGCACTCGAAGACGTCGCCAAGATAGCGAGGACATCGGGAAACGCCTCGTACGTCGTCCTCGGGGCGGTGTCCGCCACTAGCGCGTGGAACGACTACTACCGCACCAAGTTCAAGAACACCTTCAAGCCGGACCTGTTCATCTCGCTGGGCCACCAGCTGCGCGGCGATCCGGAGAAGAGCCAGTGCATCGCCACGCCACCAGCCTTACTGGAGAAGCCGATGGGGTCTCCGGACGGGCACGATATGCACGACGCCGCGCGGGCCCTCGAATACATCGCTTCGCAGGCCGGCGGCCCACGGATCTCCATCTCCGTATCGATGAAGGGTCGCTGGTCCACGCTGAAGCCGAACGTCATGGCCGAGGTCTTCGCGGCCTGCGTCACGAGCAGCCAGGGACCTTTCTACGGTAGCTACACCGAGGTGTGTAACACGGCACCCTTCACGAACAACCTGGTGACCGAGGTGCAGCAGTACGCCATGCGCACCTTCGACCAGGCGACGCGGCGCATGTTCGTGTTCGACAACGAGCAGACTCTGTGCAAGAAGCTTTGCCTCGTCAAGGCTAACTACACTAAGGTGGAATTCGGCGTGGCCATCTACGACCTGGACTACGAGGACGCCGACGACACCTGCTCGTTGCTGAACACTCGCGGAGTCTACAGCCGCACGAAGGTTGTGAGCGCTGTGCAGAGGTATCTAGCCAGCGAGTTCACGGATCCGTCCAAGGAGGCCGAGTGTTCCCAGTTGTGGCGATAAGCAGTTTTGAGATCATGACTGCACTATTTAATAACCGGCGCTCCGGTTATTCGATAGCTTACTCAGCTTGATCGCGGTCATTTGACCGGTGCGGCTGCGATTCCGATGCGATTGGCAGTTGCAAATTGAAGCTCCAAGTTCCGTCTCATGGAGACCTTTACTAACTTTCGCATAACGACGACGTTGCGGGAACATTTATGCATTTTTGTCTGCCAATTTTCTTTTGTCTTTTTTTTCATTTCCCCTGTGTTCTTTGTAGCAAATTGAAAGCGATCTTAACGGCAATGAGCATGTTTTCAGCGACGTCAATTTATTGGTTCTGTTTACCTTACACCGCACTGAGTCACCTGTGACTGTGTAAGGGCACTACACCAAGATCCATGCAAAGAGAATTATTAACACCGCATAATATTTATAATAGCTGATACTCTTATACACAACGCTTGGCAATGTATTGAGGACTGCTTGCTATGGGGGACAAGTTAATTGGAATTCGTTAAGTTATATAGTCACCACTTATTCCGCGGTGAACTTTAACGAATTATATTATGGTTTTGCTTGGAAAAAGTTGAGTTGGTATTCGTGAAGTACTCTACGATCATTGGGATGGCACGAAAGCGCGTGTCGCTGGATGAGAATTATGGCGAGCGTAACTCGTATCCTATCTGTCTGTTCACATGTGCACTGCAAGCAGCCGAAAACAACCGAGTCGGAACGAAAATATGCCGCTGCAAGTGGACGTGCTAGCGTTTGCCGCACTGAATGAATAAATGAATGATAGATTTTCGTCATTAAGCTACTCTTTTATTCACTGTAAATATATGCAAACTACATGGAGAAGACTCATACTAGTGGGAGTTCCATGCTTCCATCAACACAGACGAACAGCGGAGAACTGCTGACCTAAAGGGGTCCTGAAACATCGTTCTACAAATAATCTTCGCGCGAAAAAAAGCATTACAGCTGTGCACATGCAACTATGAGATACAAATGTATATCCACCACTTATAAGGAACCGTTTATTCCAGCCGAGCTCGAGCTATGACGAATAACAAGCTGTGCGCCTGATGATGATAAATACAGATGAGGAATGCGTACAAGTGATGATGATGTGTAGACATGAAGAAGAGTTAGTCATCGATCGCGCTCACCATATATATAATGTGTCCTGACTGTCATACACCTAGATTTAAAAATATGCAAATGCCACGAAGCTGGACAGAACCAAGGTGACATTGTTTGCTGTCGCTTGGAGAGAGAAAGAGAGAGAGAAAACACATCTTAAATGAGCATAAGGATGACGATTTGCAGGAGTGGTTCCCTCTTCACGGGAACCCATTTGCCGACTTAGCTTCGACCGCCCTCTCAACCAACATGATCATCGTCCGAGAGGCGGGAGCTCGACAGCAGCGTCTCCCACTGCTCCTGGGGTTGAAGGGTAGGGGGTGGAGGAGGCAAGCCTGCATTTTGTTCGCAGTCTATGACAATGTGCCGGAGTGGCCCTGGCCCGCGAATACACGCAAAGTGCCTCGAGCGGCCAGTCACGCGGCAATTCTGCGTGTATTCGCTGGCTTCTTTTGCACTCAGAAAAACGCATTTATGTAGCACGTATTGAGCAACAGAAAGCTGTATCGGGAGCTTTTCATGTTGCTCTACAACTTTCTCATTGACAGTTTGATAATTAGGACAGTACTTCTCGACTTAGATAATTGATTATAATTACCTAATTAAATCTCAGTAACGATAAACTTGCTGGCGGCTACTCCACTGTACTGGAAACAATACGCACTAGGTTTGCTTCGGGTAACGCCGTTCCTCTTTTTTTTAATCGTGCTGCATGATAGCTGGGACACCCTGTATATGGCAAAACTGTGGCGCATGCTTCTCGTTAAAACGGGCGAAATGCTTTGGTCACTCGGAGTATACCTAAGCCCGTTCGTTGTTCCGCCACAAAACGAGGCAGCTCGGTTTCGTTATGTCATCCTCTATGCGTACAGCCACATTGATATCAACCGCATTGAGACCCAGAAACGCTTCGGCCATAGTATAGACTCGAGCTGCACCTGCACACCTAACCTACTACAACCTAACCTAACTTAACCTGACCTAACCATAACCGTTAGCAAATTCTGCCCATCACTCCGCACAAGACCCCTACGACATGCTTGGCATGATACATTTTCCTACAAAAATTAGGATTGACAACTGTCCCCTTACGGAATTCTTGGACCCTGGTCCCAGCAGACCTCGGCCCGAACTGCTTTAGAAGCGCTAGTGTGCTTTTTTTTAAGGAAACGGGGCTGATCGGAAAACTACAGAGTGTGCGAAACTGATATGTTTTTTCTGTTTTAAATGTTAACTTCTTTTCTCACCTTTTCTGCCCTTACCCAATACCCCTGTGCAGTGTAGCCAACGGGACGCTTAATCATGTTAACTTCTCTGCCTTTCTCCTTTTGTCTTCCCTCCCTACATCCTACGAAAGTCCTGGTGGGGGGAGGGGGGGGGTGCGCTTGGATTGTTCCGGTATATGCCACGGTTATGGTTGTTATGGAGGAATTTGTACAATCTTTCTGCATGCGTGCAGTGTTAAAGAACCCTAAATTGACAAATTTATCCGGAGCCCTCCATTGATACGTGTAATTTTTACAGCGAAAGCTGTGTATGGCTAGGCGAAATGAAAAACCGCTCGTCCCATGTTTCGATAAACGTCTCCATTGGCTACGCCGTCAGTTACGTCGTTCTCTACGTAGCACTCAAGCGCGCGCGTCATTGGCAGCGCCGTTAGTGACGTCGTTCTTTGCGTCGTATACCTGATCTGCCCGCAACGCCGGCTCCTCGGCTCGCCGTTGTCGCATGCGTTCGATATCTCGAGTTAGATCGGCGTCGTGGTTAGCAGCATCCGCCCATCATTGGCGTTTGCGTTCCACTTTGCGATTTCAACGTGAAAGTTTCGTCGCAGCCGAAGCCAAAGTACCGCTCGAGAAACTCCCGCCGAAAGCGGGCGTTGGCCTCGGCGAACGCGTTCCCGCCATTGCCACGTTGACGCTGCTCTGCCCGCAACGCCGTCTCCTCGGCTCGCCGTCGTTGTATGCGTTCGATATCTCGAGTTAGCTCGGCACCGTGGTTAGCAGCATCCGCCCGCCATTGGCGCTTGCGTTCCACAAACACAAACATGTTACCAATAATTGAGAAACGCTCCAATACAGCTTTGGGATTAACCCACTGCTAAACACTGGAGCCGCACATTTCACCTTCGCTGGTTAACTATCTGTACGGAGTGCTTTGATCGGTGTTTTTTTTTTTTTTTTTTTGAAGGCGGCATACCCGTATTAAGTGATAAACTAATCCTAAGGAGGCGCAGTCCCTTCAATATTATTCATATCATGCGTGCGCAAAATATTCAAGGTGATAAATTGGTACGGGATAGATGTGCCGCTTAAAATGAGGGGCCTGCGGTTCGTAGATGAGATTTTCATTTTCAGAGATGTCAGAGATGACCTGCCATAAGTGACTTATAACTCTAACCGGCAAAGTACCGGCAACTGGTAGGTTTGGATATCAGTACACAGAAAGCTAAAGTAATGTCCATTAGCCTGGTGAGTGACCAAAGAATTAGCAGTATCACCCGTAAGTCGAAGCACTAATAGCAATAGCAAAGTATTAGACAACTACGCGAAGTAACGTTAGTAGTTCTTATAGCGGCCGTATATAGATTACAGAAAACATTCGCTTACTAATTCAATTAATTCGTGGTGTCACGTACGCGCAGGCAGGTATCGCTCGCATGATGAAGGTTGCAGTCACGGATGAGCGAACGCTACGTGCTGCCTCTCGCTTCAACGCGTCCCCGAAACATAAAATCACGTGACGTGAAACACTAGGCGTGCGGGAAGGCGGCGCACATGAAGCCACCAGCCCTCTCGGCTCGCCTCACCTTTTCACCCGCCGCAGATTACCTACAAGATAAGGCACTCGGGCCGCGTATTCATTCAGCCACACAGACGCAGCTGCTGTGGCCGAGCAAGAGGAGGAGACAGCACTCAACTGCCCACCCAGCACGCGCTTGACCCCCCCACTCTCACCCTTTTTTTCTTGCGCGCGCATGATCATATGATTTCGAACGTTGGGCGCGCTCACCCTCGCACGGTTCCCTCGCACCTACAGCATACGGCGTTGTGGGGCGCGATAGAATGTCACCGGACTTGCACTTTATAGTTTATACGTAGCATCACGGTGACGGTGACGAGGAAACTTCGCCGGTAGGGTTCCTATAATTGTTATGGCAATACAAAATTTTTGGTTGGTTGTCATTTCTCGAAGCAGTGAATGAGAAACGTTTACTAGGTTAGTATATTCTTGGAAGTCGCAATAGTAAGAAGGAAACTTTTAGAGAAAAAAAATGCAGAGCCCTTCCACTACTGTGAAGATGGAAGCCAGCGAAACTGTGACTATGGTGGGTCTGCTGTAGTGAATATTGCTACAGTGAATATCCCTAAACACCTTCGCTCGGCTGTTCTCCACGAGCTTCACGACCTCCCCACTGCCGGTCACTTCGGTGTGTCACGTACCTACGACCGGATCCGCCGACGCTTCTTTTGGCCAGGGCTTGCTCGCTCCGTTCGAAGATACGTAGCTGCGTGTGAGAAATGCCAGCGACGCAAGACACCGTCGACGCTCCCTGCTGGGTACCTTCAACCAATTGACATTCCCGCGGAACCATTCTTTCGGGTTGGTTTGGATTTACTTGGTCCTTTTCCTCTTTCTACCTCTGGGAACAGGTGGATCGCTGTGGCCACAGATTACGCCACGCGCTACGCCATCACCCGAGCGCTCCCTACAAGCTGCGCCACAGATGTTGCCAATTTTCTTCTACGCGACGTGATTTTATTACATGGAGCTCCGCGACAACTTCTCACAGACCGTGGCCGGACATTCCTGTCGAAAGTTATCGCGGACATCCTGCAGTCCTGTGCCACGAGGCACAAGCTATCCACGTCATACCATCCGCAAACGAATGGCCTCACGGAGCGTCTTAATCGCACTCTCACAGACATGCTCGCGAAGTATGTGTCTTCCGACCACACTGACTGGGACCTCGCTCTACCGTTTGTCACCTTTGCGTATAATTCCTCGCGCCACGACACAGCCGGTTATTCGCCATTTTTCTTTCTGTTCGGCCGAGAACCAGCACTGCCCCTCGACACAAGCCTCCCTGTTCACGCAGCACCCACCAGTGAATATGCACTTGACGCCGTCGCCCGCGCTGCCCACGCAAGGGAAATTGCCCGTGGCCGCCTTCTGCACTCCCAAGAGAGTCAACGGCGTTTGTACAACCAGCGACACCGCGACCTGCACTTCCCACCCGGTTCTTTGGTGCTCCTATGGTCTCCGTCGCGTCAGGTCGGCCTGTCAGAAAAACTGCTGTCTCGTTACACAGGCCCCTACCGAGTGATTCGTGCCGTGACTCCCGTCACCTACGAGATCGCCCCTGACGCCCCATCTGCTTCCCAGTCCAGTGATATCGTGCACGTTACACGACTGAAGCAGTATCACCCTCCCTGTGATGACATTTAGACGCTCCGGGACGTCGCTTCTGCCGCCGGGGGATTATGCTACACGCGTGTGGTATCTGGTTGTTTGAACGAGGCGCGCGGGCGCCTAGACGAAGAAGACGAACTGCTCTGGGCTCTCGAGCTATCGGCTGATCTGGTCAGCGCTGCAGCTATCATTTGTAAATATACTTGTAAATAGTCTCCTGTATTTAATCCTTCGTTCGCGTAACAATATATTGCCCCAACGATCAGAAGGGGTGTATCGTCGTTGGGCATCACCCTACCGAACATGTCTATCATGAACGTTTCGATGTCTTTCGTAGGCGTTGCAGGGGGAACGTACACATGCAGTCGCGGTCACCGTACCGTCAAAGCGTTTTATTAAAGACGGCTACGCCAATCGCGGGGCGCAAACAAGCGCTAACGCGCTCAAGTGGTCGCCAGGGGGATCCACGTCACATAATAAAGAATCAAACGTAAAACCCGACGAAAACCGTGGTATAAAGCACACTTTTTTACAATCCTACGTTTGAAAACGCCGTCAACTTGGCGTTTTCTATACGACTCCACGAGGTGGCGCGAAGTGTCTGAAATTGTTGTACACTACACTTCCGGTTTTCTACTGACGCAATCTCCTGGAACCTAGCCTATAACAGCTTAGCTGTAAAATTTTTTTTTTCTATCAAACACGTACCGGAGACGCGCTTATGTCATCAACAGCAGCGTATTACCGATATTTTTGAAGAGTATATAATTTAGGAATTGTACTAGGAGTAACTTAATACGGGGCCATTATTCCGTTTGATGCGCCTTTTTCCGCACTCTAGAAGACAACAAAAAAGGAAAAAAAAAATAGGACGAATAGTTGTTTGTCCGAATGATGCGGTATTAACAGCTGAAGCCTTACTAACATACGGGGCACAAACTTAAGGTACTACAGAGCAATTTGTGAAGCTAGTGAATGCGTAACGAGTGATGGAACGAGCGACTATATCATCACCAAGCGCGCACCAAACATAAGAAACATTGCTACTGGCGTTAACGTCACCAGTCTTCTCTAAATTATGTATGCGCCACGAATTTCGGACTCCTTGGTTGTTTAAGAAATTTAAATAAATGTGAAGGAAACCCACATCACCAAAGGTATGACAGGCTTTGAGTCAATAAAAAGTAAAGGAATAGAGATCTAAATTAAACCAAAGCGCACAGTTCTTTTAATAAAGCCAAGAAAGGAAATTAAGCAATTAGGTATGTGGTCGGTTGGCGTGACATTGAAACGGATAGATATACTGCCTTAGATGCCGGAACGCGCGTCAAGTATCATGAGCAAGCTAGTCGCACTAAAACTACTCCTTATAGCTACCGCGCAGCAACGTAATTCCGCAAAAGTGTCAATAAAACGTGTTTTTAATCAATAGATCTACATATTCATCGGTCACCTTTAAAATTAGTCAACTTCATCATTATTTGTTGTTGTTGTTACCTCAAAACATGGCTCGTACAATTTATACATTACCCTGTCTTCGTCTTCTGAGTGTAGGCTATACCCATTTTCGCAAACTTCTTCGCCAATCCCGCGAAGTCAGAGTGCTTGCGTCTCAAATTCCTAGAGGAAACTGTGGCGCTTCGATCATTCAGCTGACACATGAATTGTGGTTAGTGCATGGATTTGTCTCATCCTCGTGGTTATGACTCCAGGCTGCGAAAGCGTCAAATGGTCGCCTTATGGCTGCGAAATAGAAGCGTTATGGCTGCGAAAGTGTCAAATGGCCCATTGAGCGCAAAATCCGGCGTCTGTAGTCTGTAGCAGAGAAATGGCACCTAAATTTCTATTGGCTGCCATGCCACGCCCCGAGCGGGCCTCAACGGAGCAGAGCAGGCGCAAGGGGAGACCTACTGCCGCACTAGCGAGCCAGGTGTTGCGTGAGGGGAAATCGCGTCGCCGCGACACCACGTCACCCTCGCTCTCGGAAGCCGGCGCGCGGGTCCCTATCTCTCTCTCTCTCTCACCTACACTGGTCTTAGCTGCTGCGCGCGCCTGCGGGCCTTAATGGCCGCTGCTACTTCCTCGGTCTCTCGTCGCGCAGGGCATCGGTGGTATGCGGCGTTGGCACCGCAGGTGATTGCTGCTTGCTGGCAGCACGTACCGCTATGGTACATGACTCGCAGCGAAAAACTCGAAGGAGCACTCAGGGGCGTGCAAATGGGCATTAATGCTTTCGCATTCATAACTCATAAGAAGTGACTATACGTACATGCCCTCGGATTCTGTCTTTCTTCAATTTCTATTGTGCGCTTTCTTGGGCTAAATTTTCATGCAATAATTTTTTTTCTAAATTCCGACGGCAAAAGAACTCTGCGCACATGCATCATCACTGTGAACCGATATATTGTTGCGTCGTTAAACTGTCCCCTCTAGAGATTCTTGTAAGAAACTCTATACCCGTAGTGGGTAAGCGCCATAGGCTTAAGAAGCAAACGAGCAAGCCTCGCGCAGGCATTCACGCACCCTGGTGCCCTCGCTGTCTCCTGCGTTTCTACGATCCTGCGATCCACGGAGAGCAATATTTCGGGACGCCCGGCAGAGGCGACTCATCGAGCGCAGTAGGCAGATGGACGCCACATGGGATCAACCCGGCTGGGGCCCGTCAGCCCTCGAAGTGCCGACCCCGACCGCTGCTTCACACAGTGAGAATCAAGGCGCCTTTTCCGCCATCACTCTCATCGCCATCGCGTTCTGCGTTCTGCTGGTAATCATGGCCATAGCCATCGCGCTACTCGTCTCCGGTGGCCTGGAACCCCTCGACGATGGCGGCGGGGGTGGCAGCGGCGAGGGCGGGGGCGGCAGCGGTGGCGGCAGCGGCGGCAGTGGAGGCGTCAGTGGCGGCAACGACGGCTCAGAGTTGCCGTCGCCTTCCCCGCCCGCTTCCCGTTCCGAGCCACGGTCAGCGGTGACCGATTTCACCACACCGATGAAGACTCCACCTACAACACCGGCACCGGTAGCAACGAGGCCACCTTCTATTGCTTCTAGTAAGTCCACCACTACCACCATCACAATTGCGGACAAAAATGTCACCATGCCACGCGCGCTCCCACCGCCACAACCGCCACCTCCACCACCACCACCACCACCTCCTCCTCCTCCTCCTCCTCCTCCTCCTCCTCCACCTCCGCCTACTCCCTCACTTATAAAACCGCAGTCGCTTTTGTGCACTTTCGGTAACAAGACGAACAGCAATACCATGTTTCCTCTGGACGGTTTGTGCGACTACATCTTCTACGACTCGATGTACAAGAATAATCGCAACCCGCTTATAGGCAACTGGGACTACGACTTGTTAGCCATCCTCTCGAAAGCGCAGAAAGCCGACCGCACCAAGTCGCAATATGGTGTGGGTTTCGCCTTCGAGCAGCGCAGCAAACTCATCAAAGACCTGGCCAGTACTTCCCTCGAAGTTTTCTGGGGACACAACTTGTTTCACTTCGGCATCATCGATTGTCCCATGCATGGCGTGACTCAGGCCCAGATGGACGAGGTGTTCGTGGCCCTCAAGGCGCTCGACGACGTCGCCAAGATAGCGAGGACATCGGGAAACGCCTCGTACTTCCGTCCTCGGTGCGGTGTCCGCCACTAGCGCGTGGAACGACTACTACAACACCAAGTTCAAGAACACCTTCAAGCCGGACCTGTTCATCTCGCTGGGCCACCAGCTGCGTGGCGATCCGGAGAAGAGACGGTGCATCGCCACACCGCCAGCCATACTGGAGAAGCCGATGGCGTATCCGGACGAACACGACTTGCACGACGCCGCGCGAGCCCTCGTATCCATCAGTTCGGAGGCCGGCGGCCCACGGCTCTCCATCTCCGTCTCGATGAAGGGCCGCTGGTCCGTCTTGCAGCCTAACGTTAGGGCCGAGGTCTTCGCCCCCTGCGTCACTAGCAACCAGGGGCCCTTCTATGGCAGCTACACCGAGGTGTGTGACACGCCGCCCTTCTCGAACGACCTTATGACCGAGGTGCAGCGGTACGCCATGCGCACATTCGACAAGGCGACGCGGCGCATGTTCGTGTTCGAGAACCAGCAGACTCTGTGCAAGAAGCTCTGTCTAATCAAGGCCAACTACACGAAGGTGGAGTTTGGCGTGGCCGTCTACGACCTGGACTACGAGGACGCCGACGACACCTGCTCGTTGCTGAACTTACTGGGAGCCTACAGCCGCCTCCAGACTGTGAGCACTGTGCAGAGGTATTTAGCAAGCCAGTTCACTGACCCGTCCAAGGAGGCAGAGTGTTCAAAGCTGTGGTATCAAGCAGTTTGAGACCATGGATGAACGCTCGCGCGTCGGTTAATTTACCCGGCTTGATTGTGAGACGCATACCCGTGGTGTGCGCCCGTATCACTCGTATTAACGTACGCACGTTTGGTTAAGGCACAATGTATGCTGGAAGTTTCAACTCTTTAGAGACATTTAATTGTTCTCGCGTCGCCACGGGCACTAATATGCATTTTCGTCTCTTTCTTTTTCTTTTTCCTTCTCATCTTCCAGCGTGTTCTGTGTGACAAATGGAAAGCGATATTAACGGGAATGGGCGTTTTTATGGTGGCGTCGTTTAATTGGCTGGTTCCGTGTGCCTTCAACTACGCTGCGGCACTTGTAAACGGGTCGGATGCACTGCACCAAGATTTTTACATGCACAGGAATTACTGGCGCCGCATAAAATCTATATCAGAAGTTAGTCTCGCACATAATGCCTGGCAGTATATTTCAGCACTGCTCGCCAAGGGGGACAAGATAGAGGGAGGTGCTCTTTAATGAATCCTAGGAGTGTTCTGCATGGCGGCATGCCTACCATGCAACTGCAGATGGATATGAAAAAAATTAAACGATGTGCACAGCTTACAACACAGATACGCGACATACACAAAACACAACACTCAACGCTCGACCAAAGTGTCTCATTGAGACCAGTGTCTCCAAGGAAACTCGAAAAGGGCCTTCGCTGCGCGGGATGCACTGGTAGCTGTAGTCCATGGGCCAATGACGTGTCTTAGCTCAAGAGATCATTGTCTATTTGAAATTTTAGTGCGGAGGCTGAGGCCGTTGTTTGCAGTGCGAACAGCCTGTAAGAGCAGATAAGTAGACTGTCTTTCCCTACTAAGCGGGAACAGTGGCGAAATGCTTTAGATGTTGTCAATTGCTTAGCGAGAAATGCTTACTGCAAAGTAATCTTTAAGGAGTTAAGTTGTTTCTCGCGGCTGTAATTGCTTTAGTACTTGTGGATTACTTTGCTATCATTGGGAAGGCGCAAAAGCTCGTATAGCTGGTTGAGAATTATGGTGAACGTGACCCGCATCGTCTCTATCAGTCATTCTCTATCATCTCCGTCTCCAGTGACCCTTTCGCTGTAGAAATAAATTTAAATAAATGTGATCGTAACCCACGTCACCAAAGGTATGTCAGGCTTAGAGTCAATAAAAATTAAAGGAATAGGGTTTAAATTAAACCAGAACACGCAGCTTTTAATAAAGCCGAATAAGGAAAAGCAATTAGGTATGGGGTCTGTTGGCGTGACATTGAAACGGACAGATATACCGCCATAGATACCGGAAGGTACGTGAAGTATCATGAGCAAGCTAGTCACATTAAAAGTCAACCTTTCAGCTACCACAGCAACGTACTTCAGGAAAAGTGGCAAAAAAAGCGTGTTTTTAATCGCTAGATATACATATTCATCGGTCACCTTAACATTAGTCTAGGACAGTCGTCATTTGTACAATTTACAAATTACCCTGTCGTCGTCTTCTATGTTTAGGCTACCCATTTCCGCAAGCTTCTTCGCCAGTACCCCGTAGGCAGAGAGTTCGCTTCTGAAATTCCTAGAGGCAGCTGTGTCCTTCGATCATTCAGCTGACATTGCTGGCCCGTGACTGCTGCGAGGACCAATTTGGTCTCGTGCAGCGAGCAAACTGGGAAGCTGAGGCCGTTGGAGCCCTGGACAAAGAGCCCCACACCTGCTAAACCCAGTCAAGAGTGTCCAAGAAGACCCTGACGGGTTACCACAAAAGACCCTGTGAATAGATGCCAATAAATGTTTTTGATGATGATGATGATGATGATGATGATGATGATGATAAGATATATGGTTAGCACATAGATTTGACTGATCTTCGTGATTATAGCTCCAGGCCTTTTGATGCGAAAGCGTCAAATGGCCCACCGAGCGACAAAGCCGGTGTCTGTAGTCTGTACTACTCTGTAGCAGTAAAACAGCACCTGAATTCGCATTGGCTGCGACGCCGCTTCACGAGCGCACCTCGACGGAGCAGAGCGGGCGAAGCGGTACACCGCCTGCAGCTCCAGCGCGCCAGCTGTTACGCGAGGGGAGAGGGCGTCGCCGCGACACCACGACACCCTCGCTCTCGCTTTCGGAAGCCGCCGCGCGGTCCGTATCTCTCTCACCACGTGACCACGTGACCGTATCTCTCTCACATTGAAGGTGCTCGCTCAGCCCCAACGAGGAGGCACACTCGGCTGCACGAGGTTTGACTGACCGTGCGCCGGGTAATGCGTCCTCTCTAGGGCGACCCGAGCCTCTCTGCTCGTACAACGAGATATGCAAACACAATTACCTATCAAGAAGACTTCTGCCTCTGCCACACTCCTCACTGTGCAGGGCCCAGGCAGTGACTCTCAGACTTCTACAAACCAGCACTTACCCAAGCCCTGCAGCACTGCACACAATGTACCCCGAACGGTTCCCAAGCCCGGACTGCCCCCTGTGTGGTGGTTATGCGGACTTCGAGCATGTCCTGTGGGGCTGCGCATCTGCCGGTCCCCCTTTCACCCAAGAGGAAATGATGATGCTTATTAAGGCCCAGGATCAGACCTCTCAAATCCTGGCAGTCCAGAGGGCCCGCGAGAGGGCCATCAGGTTTGACCTGATGGTCCCCGAGTGGGCCTAGCCAGGTGACGTCGAGTTTACTCGCGTCTATTGTGGACCCAATAAAGTTCACTCACTCACTCACTCTCACCACGTGAGAGTGAGTGAGTGAGTGAGGCTAGCCACTGTAACTGGGCTTAGTTGCGGCGCTTGATTGCCGGGATTTGTGCCCACTGCTGCTTCCTCGGTCTCTCGCCGCTCAGGACATCGATGGCATACGGCCTTGGCACCATAGGCGGCTGCTGCTGCTGCTTGCTGGCTCAGGCAGCACGTACCGCTATGGTACCTTACTCGCAGTGCAAAGCTCGAAGGACCACTCGGGAGCATGCAATTGGATAATAATGATATCGCATTCACAACTCATAAGAAGTATTTAGGTGTCCTTGGATTTTTCGTGGCTTTCTTCAACATGCTTTGCTCACTTCCTTGACCTAAATATGCAAGCAAATATATTTTTCTAAATTCCGAAGGAAAAAAAAAAAGCTGCGCACATGCATCATCACTGTCAGAACCGAAATATTGGCTACTTGCGGCATTAAACTAGCCACCATAATTAAACAGTCCCCTCTAGAAATTCTTGTAGGAAACTCTATATATATGCCCGTAGTGGGTAAGCGCCATGGCTTAAGAAACAAACGAGCAAGCCTCGCGCAGGCATTAACGCGCCCTGGTGCCCTCGCGGTCTCCTGCAGTTTCTACGATCCTGCGATCCACGAAGAACGACATTTCGGGACGCTCGGCAGAGACGACTTATCGAGCGCAGGTAAGTGGATGGACAGCACATTGGGTCAATCCGACTGGGGCCAGTCAGCCCTCGAAGTGCAGAGCTCGACCGGTGGTTCAGACGGTGAGAATCATGGCGCCTTTTCCGCCGTCACTCTCGTCGCCTTCGCGTTCTGCGGTTTGCTGGTAATCATGGCCATAGCCATCGCGCTACTCGTCTCCGGTGGCCTGGAACCCCTCGACGATGATGGCGGCGGCAGGCGGCAGCGACGGCAGTAGTGCCAGCGGCAGTAGTGGCAGCGGCCGCAGTGGCGGTAGTGGCGGCAACGACGGCGCGCAGTCTCCCGTCGCCTTCCCCGCCCACTTCCCCTTCCGGGCCACGGCCAGCAGGGACCGATCTCCTCACGGCAATGGAGCCGCCATCTACAACGCCGGTACCGGTAGCAATGGGGTCACCTCCTCCGCCAGTTAGGCGTACTCCGTCACCTCCGATCACACAATCAGCTATAAAACCGCAATCGCTTCTGTGCACCTTCGGTAACAAGACGAACAGCAATACCGTGTTTCCTCCGAACGGTGTGTGCGACTACATCTTCTACGACTCGATGTACAAGAATAATCGGAACCCGCTCATCGGCAACTGGGACTACGACTTGTTAGCCATCCTCTCGAAAGCGCAGCAAGCCGACCGCACCAAGACGCAGTTCGGCGTGAGTTTCGCCTTCGAGCAGCGCAGAAAACTTATCCAGGACTTGACCAACTCTGCCTTGGATGTTTTCTGGGGGCACAACGTATTTCATTTCGGCATAATCGACTGTCCCATACACGGCGTGACTCAGTCCGAGATGGACGAGGTGTTTGTGGCCCTCAAGGAGCTCGAAGGACGTCGCCAAGATAGCGACAACCTCGAGAAACAACTCGTACATCGTCCTGGGCGCGGTGTCCCCCACCGATGCATGGAACCGCTACTACAGCACGAAGTTCCAGAGCACCTTCAAGCCGGACCTGTTCATCTCGCTGGGCCACCAGCTGCGTGGAGATCCGGAGAAGAGCCGGTGCATCGCCACACCGCCAGCTATACTGGAGAAACCGATGGGGTCTCCGGACGGGCACGACATGCACGACGCCGCGCGGGCCCTAGCGTTCATCGCTTCGCAGGCCGGCGGCCCACGGCTCTCCATCTCCGTCTCGATGAAGGGTCGCTGGTCCGTCTTGCAGCCTAACGTCAGGGCCGAGGTCTTCGCGCCCTGCGTGACGAGCAACCAGGGACCCTTCTATGGCAGCTACACCGAGGTGTGTGACACTCCACCCTTCTCGAACGACCTTATGACCGAGGTGCAGCGGTACGCCGCGCGCACCTTCGACCAGGCGACGCGGCGCATGTTCGTGTTCGATAACGAACAGACTCTGTGCACGAAGCTCTGCCTCGTCAAGGCTAACTACACCAAGGTGGAGTTCGGCGTGGCCGTCTACGACCTGGACTACGAGGACGATGACGACACGTGCTTGTCGCTGAACTTGCTCGGAGCCTACAGCCGCCTGCAGACTGTCAGCACTGTGCAGAGGTATTTAGCCAGCCAGTTCACTGACTCGTCCAAGGAGGCAGTGTGTTCACAGCTGTGGCGATAAGAAGTTCGAGACCGTGACTGAATGCTCGCGCTTCGGTTGATTAGTTTACCCGGCCATAGACCGTGAAACGCATACCTGTGGAGTGCGCACGTATCACGCGCATTACGTACGGACGTTTGGTTGAGGCACAGCGGAAGCTGCAAGTTTCGCCTCTTTAAGGCGTTTGATTGTTTTCGCGTCTCCGTGGGAACGAATATGGAATTTCATCTCTTTCGTATTTTTCTTCTTCTTTCTCATCTTCCGGTGTGTTCTGTGTGACAAATGGAAAGCGATATTAACGGCAATGGCTGTTTTTATGGAGGCGTCGTTTGGCTGGTTCTGTATGCCTCCCACCACGCTGCGGCACTTTTGAATGTGCCCGGTGCACTGCACCAATATATTTACATGCAGAGGAATTACTGGCGCCGCATACGATATATCACAGCAGGTGGAAGACTAGGAAGGAACGTCTCTCTCTCTCTCTCTCTCTCTCATGACGTCATGCCGATCTAGTGCGGCAACTCTATAGGATGGCAGGCCTATGTAGCCTTCGTTTTGGCGTCCTCTTCCGACTTTCCGAGCCTCGCAGTAACAGTAACCGTTTGGCCATGGCAGAAGCGCAGTTTATTAACACAACTTAATTTAATATTAATCTTTATACCACCTATGCTTTCTTTTTTTTTTGCTCGAGTTTCTCGTCGTGATATTATTTTTCTGTTAATTCGCTTCTATAACGACACGTGACGCAACGCGACAATAAGCGACTTAAATATCTATATTTCGAAACCTGGAAGTACAGCAGGCAGGGCCGGTAAAACAGACGTTGTTATAAAACCAACTGAACGACACGCGTGCTGCACGCAGCTCCAGTTGAAGTCATTGCGTAAGGAATCCATAAACATACGGAGACAAGCGTAGCTCTTTTTACTTACCCACGTGAAAGAGAGAGAGAGAGAGAGAGAACGAATCTGCTCATATCTCTCTCTCTCTCTTTTTTTTTTCTTTTATGTGGCCGGCTGTTGACAGCGCGGCTGAACACGACATTTATGAGACCGAAAAACATGCTCGCTTCTATGCAAAGTGCTGTTCACCTCGACTCGACAGAAAACACGCCCGTAAAATGCATGGTATTTTATATATATATATATATATATATATATATATATATATATATATATATATATATATGTCGCAGCTAGTCAACAAGTGCAAGAACGTTGACGCTAACAGCCTCCGACATAGCAACGCAGTCCCTGTGGATATACCATCTCTCCGCGAACGCGTTCATTTTGCAACCAGCGTGCTTCTATCTCGCAAAAAGTGAAGAACGCTGAATAATGCCCCCCCCCCCCTTTTTTTTTTTTCTTCTGCAGGCGCACTAAATTCATCCGGCTTCCAATATAGGATCGCGCTCCTGTTCTAGAAAACAAAGCGGGGATTTTGAATAAGCAGCGACTAAACTCCATAAACACGGTAATTTTCTTTCAAGATACACTATTTCACTTGATTTACGCCTAATCGGTGATCTTTACTGTAAATAGCGACAACAACCGCGTGATCTTGGATATCATTTTGGATGTTTTTCGTTATCTCGGAACCGAGCTCGACCGATGTAACTGCATCTTGTCTGGAGACTATATATATCCTATAAACTTCTCCGCCAGGCGTCCGTAATCATTATTACGATGTCTATCGACATTCCCTTCAAATCGGCGTGGTGAATAATAGTCGCCTTTAGTGCCGGTAATGTAGCACCCTGCCTATCTGCTTCATCTCGTTATCTGTCTGTCTGTGACATGCCCGTCCTCACCTTGTCTCTGTTCTGTTTGCTGCTTCTTTTTCTTTTTTTTTTTTTCGTCAATGCTCTAAACGTCTCTTGTTTATCTCGACCACTGACCATGCTTCCATCAGCTTTGAACCCGAGTGCTTCAAGAACGTGGACACCCGATTACGTGTGCACTGTGCTCAGTTGTCTCCAGATTTTTTCTGCAGCAGAAAC